>NW_028278521.1:0-300000 GCF_059751315.1 Micrasema longulum
CTGGCAACACTAACGAAATTTCCATTTTGTTTCTTCGACAATCTGACAGATAGAAAAATAATTCAATTTTTATATAATTTATTTACCACTTAAACATTCGTTTGTTAATTACACATGAAATGTGATGCCATCCTGTTTCTTTAAGATCCTAGCGGTATTTCTACACTTTAAAGGGACACAACACGGCATAGTTAAATTCAAATCAGGAGTTGCGTACTGAGCGACGTCTACAAAGAAACTAATGGGGCAAAACGTAAACCTACTCATTTATGAGTAGTTGAGTCGTCTTCTGCTTGATGTGCGTATGCGTATTCTGTACTATTCTTAATTCTATAGTTGTACCAAATGTCCGCTGACGTGTACGCATGTCTATGTTTATAGTTATTTATTGATCATAGATACGGCTAGGCCAATTACAACAGGTATGTTAAAATATGCACAAGAAACTGAACAAAAAAAACACAAAACTATGTGGAAAAGACGGGCAATAAATTATGGTGAATATCTATATAATCTTTGATTACGTATTAAAAAATTACAACAGGCATAGAGAATACCTTAAATAAGGGAATATGGAAGTCTAGGCATTTACAGGGCTTATGTCCTGTCATTGGCTGGTTTAAGTGGCCACTTTACACACTGTGTAACATTCACTTTTTGCCTATCTTTGAACATCCATATTTCTTCAATTCTTCCATTAGTTGATTTTAGCGAAGTTAAAAAGCTGAAACCTATATTGTTGTGAAGAAATTCATCTGACTGAATTATTTCACATACTACTTTGTCTACGAACTGAACCCTGTAAATGCCTAGACTTCCATATTCCCTTATTTAAGGTATTCTCCATCCCTGTTGTAATTTGTTAATCTTAATGACTCCGAGGGGGTGAAATCCAGTCTTTTGTCTAAACACATTTGGACAAACTAAAATAATGTTTTGATTACGTAGTTCTTTTAAATCGGATGTTTTGACACATTGTTATTTGATCATTTTATAATAATTAAGTAATTAAGTAAATTAATACCATTTATGAATAGAAAGCCGGGAAAACAGTTAGACTACCCTAGCAATACTTACAAAATGTCCACAAATCTGACAGACGGAAAAACAATCGAATTTTTTTATAATAATAATTGTGAATTCGCTTCTTACACATGAAATACGATCCTACCGTATTCTGTTTTGATCCCAGCAGTACTTTGATAATTGATACAAAACACGGCATAATTGAATTTAAATGGGCAGTTGCATACTAAGCGACGTCTACAAAGTACCTTATGGCCAATATGTAAAACTACTTATTTGTGAGTAGGTTAGTCGAATTCAGTTTGATGCGCGTATGCGATTTCTAGACTATTCTAATTCCATGGCATTATGTTTCCACTAGACAGATAAAAATTAATATCATAGACAATCGACAAAACACATAAAAATCACTTCTAAAATTTGAATTCAGATCGCAATACTTACAGATGACCATCAGGTAACAAAATTGGTTTAACCATTAGTGGCCTTATTCTGTAATTAATTCATCATGTAAATTAATTCATATTGTACGAAAGGAAACGAGAGCGAAATACGACTTTGATTGCGTTAGAGTGCGATGGATATATGACGAACGAACGAACTTACGAACTTAAATTGTGACAGAAAAAACCTGCAGTTATCTTTACGAACGGTCAACGGTTCGTTGCGCTCACTCTAGGAAATTTGATAGATTGTTTATAAAACCGGCCCTAGTTTAATCTCCAGTTTTTGATAATATGCATCTTACTGCATGTATTGACAGACAAGACGCAACGATTGCTTTTATAAAGTTTGAGATAACGCACGTGTCTGGTATTGTTTATATTGACTGAATTTATGGAGACTATAAATCATACAATATATTTCCAGTCCAAAGTATATACCGTTAAATATCACATTTCAACATTAAACGTACAAATTCAAAATATTTATTGGGTGTTAAATCGTAACTATGTTGTGAAATATATTATTGTTAAAAAACAACTGACGATTAAAAATACAAAAACATGAAATTATGTTTTCTTAATGAAGACAAAATGATAATAATATGAATATAAGACATATTTTAGTCACACCTTTTTAACATACAATTCAAACAAAACAGGAAAATAAAATGCGTTGTCAAATTGATACAAAAATCAGTCAAACCTTCCTATACTTTCAGCTTAAGTTCACGTTGGCTAAATTAATCATTTATTATATTCTGCATTGAAAACAGTAAGCATTTATTTCAAAATTATCTTGAATTTAAGAGGAGCATAAAACAAAGTTGTAACGTGAACTTATTACAAACTATGCAGGTTTTACCTTTTAGAAAAAAGCGGCCTAGCATAGAAATTCGTTATTTTTTATTATTTTTTTATTTTAAATAGACAAAAATAAATGAAAATATTGTTTAAATAAAAAAGAGTATTCAAAAAAGAATAATTACATAGCAATGGAATATATATGAATAATAAAAATAGTGAACCTGTTCGTGGGTATACAATAAGTGATTATGAATTTTGGGCTCCTATAATAAATAGACGGGTATAATATTGTTGTATAATATAAGAAAGAAACAGGAAATGTATTTCGCAAAAGATTATGAGGTACTTTTTAATTTTTAAATAATAAAAAAAAAACATTAAAATATTCCAATATTTGAGTTTATCCAAATGTTCGTAGACAAAAGACTGGATTTTCCCCTCTCGGGAGTCATTAAGATCAACAAATTACAACAGGGATGGAGAACACCATAAAGAAGGGAATATGGAAGTCTAGGCATTTACTCATGCCTTCGTTTCTTTATGTTCTTATCGGATTATCCTTTACATCCACGACCATTCGCAAAACGACACTTGCGGCACTTTTACAATTGCTTTGGTGAAGCTTCGTAGCTTGGTCCTATCGAAATGAACTCTCATAAGTTCTGGTAAAATATTTGTGTTATTTCGGTAAGCATTAAAAAATCAATATTATTAGCTCGCTAACACTCTGCCTGCGTTCCAAATGGGTGTCTTAAATAAGATATTCTCTCTGCGCTTAAATTACATTTTCTTCTACTTCCGTCTTTCTACCTCTTTCGCCTCCATGGCGTGATGTTTAAGCCATTTGACTCACGGAAGGTAAGTTCCGGGTTCGATTCTCGATGAGAACTAAACATTTCAATATGTTTTTTTAAAGTTAGGTGTTCTCTGTTATTGGATGTCCCGCCATGTTGTGGTGCAAATTTTTTTAAAACAAAATGCACGTGACATTATTTTTAAATGATACATAATAATTCTTAAAATGGTTAGTTGTATTTCCGTTACAAAATAAAATAATTGCAATTTTGGCGATAATTTTTCTAATTGAATTAACTTACCATGTGTTTTAGTTGAAGGGAAGCAATGTTGCGTGTTTTGTGAAAATACGATATTATTAACATGAAAAATATTTAGGTTTATTAAACCTCAGTTTTAAATATTGATTACACTTTATATAATTAAGTGAGATTGAATAATTAAAAATAGAATTGAATATAAATTTAAATACGCGTGTGCATTTAGTGGAAATCGGAAGAATTTTTGTGAGTTGGCTGCGGTGCGTTATGTTTACGTTGTCTATGGTTGCCTGGTGATTGTTCAACATTTTGAGTTACTAGCCAGGCAGTTTCATACGAACAGCTAAATTTTCTACTTAAATAAAGTATGTGGATTCGGATTAGCATAATTTTGTTTTTAAAGTCAATCATCCCTAACTGTAGATTGAGAATTGGCCATACGGTGTTGGCAGCACACCTCAAAAGAATTCAAGTAGTGACCTCTGCTTTATGTGAATGTGAAGAGGAAGAGGTGACCGCAGATCACGTTTTATTTCGCTGCAGATTGTAACCTAATGACGAATTTTTGATAGACATTTGCTTACTGGGTCTATCTTTTCCACTTAATATTCAACATTTTCTTTCCTTGAACTGTCATATGATTAATAGTGTGATAGTCAAATATTTAAGAAAATACAAAAAAAAATATCCAAGACACGAAGTATATATTCTGACAAACTAAATAATTTACGAAATTAAAATATATATTATTTTATTGTTCTACCCTGTTCTATAAGTTGTTTACAAGTGATCCGCTCGTTAAATGTTGTCAAATCTTTCGTTAATTTGCAACAATTTTGCAACCTCGCTTCGAAAACTTTAGTAAATGCATGTTTCACTCAAATTTGGGTGCTTTGTCAAGAAAAGAAAAAAAAAATCTTCCCTAAATTATTGGCGTATTATTGTACAACTATAGAGAAATGTAGAATTCGGCTACGCGAAATTGTAACCATAAGAAGACATGTTCTACTAAATGCGATCGTTCGCATAAACGATCGCAAACACTTTTACATGGCTGAATTCGTACATAGTAACCGGGTACTGGGCGGAGAAGAGGTTTCTATTTACTAAAGATAGTATTAAAGCATCCACTAACGCAGAGTGAGAAATAGCTTGAACATGAGATGCTACGAGTATGTACATACATAAGTAAATTCTAGTAAAGGATTGCTTTGGTTTAGTTCATGTTTGTACTGAAACATGTACAATTTTCTTCATACAAACAACATTTTTATGAATACGTTTTTTATAAGGATACTGACGGATTTTGCGCAGTAAAAAATCTCAAATTAAACTGTACAGTCTTAAAACGATGCGGGATGCTACTTCAAAAAAAGATCAGTGTCTCTTTATCAAAAAAATATATAAGACAATTATTTCATTGATCAATTTTGTAACCTTTTTTTTTAATGATACGTAAATTTCTTTCTTAATGTGACGTTTGCGACAAATACTGCGGATTTCACAGTGAGGCGAAGTACAAAAATACCTATACTCCAGAAACTAGACATATGAGAATAACTAAAATTTCTGTGCGAGAAAAGAATTCTACAGTTGTTCGGGTATATTTTCACAGGAAAATCTGATAGCTTGGAGAAAACTTACCTCCTGGGAAGTGTCGAAAGGACAGGGTCGTCAAATGACAAGGTGAGTGGTAAGACTGGTGAAAAATGCCTACAGAACAGCGTAATACCGTTCCAGGTGGAGTGAGGCTGTCGCGTCCATAGACGAGCCATGCCTGCAGTCGGACGTGACTACCATCCTCAGACATGAGTCACGGATTCAAGAGGAAGAAATTTATGAAGATTTTTTAAACATCTATTGAAACATTTGAATATCTATATGTTTATACAAAATGGCCGGAGAAGTGAGATACAAAGGTAAAATAAAGATGCCTCATATTGAGGGGTATCCGAATCACCACCATGTATGTTCCGCGATTTTGCGTAGTTTCCGAGTTATGATTTTTTAAATGGGTTTTTTGAAAATTTTGACCGAATCCGTTTCAAATTTTCACGTTTTTATTTTTGGAAGGTTTTTTAAAAAAAAATAATTATAATTCTACTTTCACGCGTAAAATAATCAGCTTCGTAACATTAAAGAAAGCTACAAAAGTTTTGACCTAAAATGCAAAATTTATGTTCGAGCGAGTCAGACTTGAACTTTAAACTCTCAGTTGTTGTAAAAATATAAAAAAGCAGTACTTTAAAAGCTATTCTTTGCTGTAATCAGCCATCAAAGATACTAAGGTGGAAAAATCTTAAAGATAATTATGATAGAAAGTGTGTAAACTTACAAAAAATAACTGATAGACATAAAATAGAGAAACGAGTAGCAGTAAACACAAGGTGTGATCGACTAAGACACTTCTCCGGCCATGCTGTATATTTTTTTACTGTAACATATCGGTTCCTTAGAAAAGGCACTGTCCACTTAAGAACCAATACAGCCGTAGAAATATTATGCTATCACACCGCTTCGCTCGTTTGACATATTCTTGATGCATGAGTAGGGTTGCCATCCGTCCCAATATTTCAAGACTGTCACTGTTATTGAACTCTCTGTCCCGACGTCAAGATAAAGCACAAAATGTCCCGATTTAAACTTACCTAGTGCAACGCTGTTATTCAACAAAAATCTTCCACGGCTGTACTGACCATAAATGCAAAAATAAGGTAGCAAATGCTTTCAGCAATTGATGTATCTAAAGAACTGCATGGAAGCTGAACTTGCCTCGATAGATTGGAAGTCGATAGGTTATGTGAAAGAAAAATGTTTTTTTTATCAATTTTTGAAATTGAGCGAATATTTCATTTCTATTTCAGCTCATAACACCATAGTGGAAAAAGTAATATCATTGATGTTGGCCCAGTAAAAAGTAACAATAAAAAATGTCGCCTGCTGCCATGGACTGTAGAATCAATATTGTCGTATTACGTCAGTATTAAGTAATAGAAAAACGATGGCCAGCGGGACTTCTTCCACAAGAAGGACCCCATAAACTGTTAGTTAAACATTTCTATCATGTTTCTGAAAAACTATAAGGAAATCGCCTTTTTTTTACTACATATCCCCATTCTAGAACGTCCCGGCTAGACCTCAGCAAAATATAGCAACCCTATGCACGAGGAAAATATTTGCCAAAAAAATTATATTCTTGATTTTGATATATTAATATATAACTTAATACGTTTTGGAATTGTATCCGCTCCCGGCCCCGTGGAATAATAGATCAGAGAATTGCCTCACGCACGAGAGCTTCCGGGGTCGATCCTCAGTTCTCACTCATAAAAAATTTAATGTATTTTTTTGCCTGAGTTTTCTGTTCTGTAATTCACCTCTTTAATTGGACCTTCTGACCTGTTGTGGCGCAAAAAAGTACAACAAACGACACCTATGCATCCGTTCAGCTAATTAAAAAGAATAAAAAACAAGTGAATGTAAGAATTGTTCCCTTTTTATGAATTATTACATCTATTTTTATCCGTGTTGGCTTAAAGAAAAAATTAAAACCGAGAAATATACGAGATAATTCCAAATATAAAACTAACAACGGTTATCACAAAAAGATTTGATTTATTAGCTCCATATATTTCGATGTTATATTAAGTTATCACTGTGAAAATAAAATAAGATATAATTAATTAGTTGATTGTACTTTGATAAAGATGCTTGCGTTGTTTCGAAACAAGTCAGTAGAAAAATAAAAAGGGTGGTTAAAAATAAAGTTGTTTTATATTTATTTTACCTTTCGTTTGGTTGAAAATAAGTATGAAAGAGCTTTTTGTTATTTAATTAAGAAAATAATAAACTATTCCCTAATGGATTAACTAAATTAATTAACTAAATGATAGATAATAATCTAACGTTTCTAGATTTTGTAATAAAAATGAAAGACATTCATTTAACGCATACGAGTACATTTTCGGTAACCATTGACCGGTTTTATTGATTCTACAGCATTTTCTAGATTATTTTTAGTGTAAAAACATGTACTGTTTTAGATTGAGACTTAATTAAGAGGCTGGCTGGACAATATAATTTCTAAAAACCATTGACAAAACATATCTTTAAACTGTAAAAAAAAAATCTTCCATTCTCTTTTTCTTGCAACATACAATATACGAATATACCTATATTTATTATCTACAATTGAAAATGTCCTCCCAAAGTTTTTAACCTGTTTTTTAACAAATGTCTGGTGTTGAAAACAAAAGAAAAGGAATTTGTCTTAGAAATATAAAGCAAAGCATACTTAAGGAAACATTAGCAAACTAGGACACGAACTGAACATTGGATGTCGTATTACGGAGAGTCACAAAGGTTTTATTTGGTTTCAACTTTTTCTACTTAAAACCATCAATCTTTCTAGAAAATAATGAACCCAGATACGTACGAAGTTTTTCAAAGTCTAGAACAAGTAGTGTGAACGAGTGTTTGATCAGACGCAAATTATTATCATATTCATCCCCTCTTCGCACCCACTGGTGTATGAGGCACTGCATTCTTAAACCAAATAAAATCTTAATATTAAGGGCTAAATAAATAATTTTCACAAATGTAATTGGTTCATTTATTTTTATTAACATTACTTTTACATAGTTTACTCTGCAAGTCATGAAAAAATGTTTAAATAAAAATTATTTATATTTTCAATTTATTGCATTTACGGCCTACGCCAATTACAAACTTTATGTAAAGAAACATTTACAAGAAACTGCACAAACAGAACAGAAAGACATGCAACAAAGACACAAGGACCATAAAACAATGGTATATTTTAAAAACATGATCTATGACTTCAAGCTAAGCAATGAAAATCCTCTCTCATCCCCCACTTTGTTGTAACGAAGAGATCTACGAAAAGCAGGAAGATCTATCCCAAAGTTGTGCCAATAATTGACTAATCCACACATTCTGGATAACGCTTGAGTAAAATATTGAGGTAAGACCGGCCAGCCTGGATGTTTGACTAACTTAAGTTTCTTTCATCTTTTATAAGTAATATATTAAAAAGCATACGGTAAAATATATTTTTAGTTTAGAGAGAATAAAGCTTGAGGCACGATGAAGAAGTCTAGATGAGGACTTAGAATATATCGTAACAGTAATAAGTCATAAAACCTTATATTGTGAGTTAATAATTGAAACAGAACGTATGTTGATATCTGTCAATAGTCCGGATTCTCCTGAATGAGTTTTTTGTGGTTTTCCAATCTTAAAGCAAATGCGGAAAAGTTTCTTAACAAGACCACAGGCAATTATCCTACCAGATCCTCACACTAAAGTTAGAGTAACTAGAAAAAACAAAGCGTTTGCAGTAAGTATAGGCCTTGTACAAAATAAGCCAGGCAAAAAATAAGCAACTCCCATTATAAAAAAATATGAAAAAGTAACTTAATTTATGGCTGGAATTGTCATTCTTTGGCTGATGTGAAGGTTTAGAAAGAAAAAAAAACATTTCAATAGTACAAACCAATGATATTGTAATTTATTAGCTCAAACTCAAATCATTCTACAATATTGTAATGAACTAATCTTTGAACTATTTAAGTTTAATACGACAAACTCCAAATAAGTTTAAACACTTACATAAAACATTATGTTTATTGCTGACCTCCTCGTAAGTTTACAAAAGCGCTTAATCAGTATTGTTGTTCTGTTATAACTTTCATCTACCCTTCTTGCAAACGGTTAGTCATTATTTGTTTAATAATAAATTTAAATAATTTATTAAAATAAGAACGGCCAGCAGTTAAAATGTTCTTTACTGGATTTTTTCACCCTTAAAAAAAAAATGAAAAGTATTTTTTCTTCTTTATAGAACCAGTTTCATCACCATGATTACTATACTATTACTATTTCTTATAACAAATATTGACTTTTGGTGACACGGTTGAGAACATTAAAATAAATTTATTGCAACAGAAATGAGACATCACTTAGAGCATTATGCATTTTGAAAATGCATAAATATAACGTCCATCTCCATTCTACGTTTCTCCAATGAAGATGGATTAAGAGATTTCTCTATTTTAGCATAACAACAAAACAATCCGAGTCCAGCCGATGACAGGTCATAAGCTCAGTAAATGCCTAGACTTACGCATTCCACTATTCAAAACATTCTCGATATCTTTTGTCATTTGCGAACGTTTATAAATTGCCTAGAGAATAAAATACAATAATTCTATCTTAATTCATTGCAACAGAGAGGGAAAACATTTTTGAGAAGGGATTGTGAACTGTTTTTGGCTAGTTTAAAAAAAAAAGGAATAACCCGCTAAGCCTCTATTTTCAGGCCTGTCAGCAGGTGGGATAGGGGGGATATGGAAGGAGGTAATGAAAAATACACCACCACACCCAGACCAATTGAGAAAAAAATATTTCTTGAATTTTTTTCTTGCAACTGGCGGGAATCGAACCCGCGACGCCAGTTTCACAGTTGGCCGTCTAACCAACTACGCCACGGCGCCTGTCAAAGTGGCCTAAATGGCCACTTTATAAACTGTCTAACATTCACCATTCGGACTGTGTTTAAAGAGTTTTATTTCTTCAACTCTTCTATCAGTTGACTTCTGTGAAGTAAAAGATATGAAACTTTTATTGATGTAGGTGAGATTCATCTGACTGAATTATAAACATCCATATTCCATTCTCGAAAATGTGGCTCCTCTCTTTTACAATAATTTAAGATCTTAATAAGCGTCAACCACAACCATAATACAAGATACTCTAATAGGGATCTGATACTTAGTGAAGGGGTCAACACTGTTCTGGCATCGAGACAACACTATTACGTAGGCAAAAAGGTCCATAACTTTTTGCCAGAATCGTGGAAAGACGGGAGTGTTGTCAAGTTACGGAAGGTGTTGACCTCGCTCTTTCATGACATTGGTCGTAGGGAGTCAGAAAAGTTGATGCATGCCACGGATTGGAGAACCTTACTGGATGTCAAAAATAAAATATTTAAAAAAAGGAATAATTAAAAAAAAAAATATTTATAGATGACAACCATGAAGTTTCACATAAATAAATTGTCTATGTTTTTATGAATGTATGTATGTGTATGCGCATGGGTGTATGTACGTGTGTGTGTATGTACATGTGTATATATGTGTATATATATATGTATGTGTGTATATATGTGTATGTCTGTATGTATATGACTCAAAATGTGTATCCGAATAAGTTTATATTTTGTTTGTCTGTGCTCTATATTAATTTGTTAACTATTATAATATATTAAAATGTAATTGCCTAGCTTGGAACGGGGTATGTACCCTTGTTAGCTGGGCAAAGTGAACATGGAATTGTATTTTGATAAAGAGTGTGAATAAATAAATAAATAATAACTCCTTCGGGAGTAAAATCCAGTTTGTCTCGAAACATTTGAACATACTCGAAACATTGTACAATAATCGTCTTCAAACATTTGGCTATACTCATTTTTTTTTCGCTGTCGAAGATGGCTTCTTTATGGATTATTTTTTTAGTCTTCAGTGTTGTGCTTTCAACCCTTTTATATTTGTGTGCGGGGTATAAAAGCCAAGCAGATTAATGATGTTTTCCCCACCCTTGTCTTTCCTGAAATATTACCCTTTTACCTATTAATCACAAGGCACATCTCCCCTTGTGGGTCACTCTGTAAATATAGTAAGTCGTAAGGGTTAACGTGCAACTGAAAATATACGTTATTTTTTTAATTATCGTATTACAACAAAGATAAATAACATTTGGAAGAAGAAAATAGAATGGAAGGATAGGCATTAACAGGGATTATGGCCTACAATTGACTGGTTCAAGTGGCCGCTGCTAAAATTTTTATTTGTCTGACAAGATTATTCTATCTACATACAAGGCAACGCCCGAAATTATTTTTTAATTTTTGAACTTGTTCTTGGACCATCTGGTTTAATCAACAGTATTTCTATATTGTCCAAATGTATGTAGACAAGGATGGATGTATCAAAATTGACATATACAATAATAAGTTTATTTATAGGGCTTATGATCCTCGTACGGGCAGCCAGTGATTCGAAAAGCCCAAAGTAGTCATTTTTGATAGAACCAACGTCCAAGATGTTTCTGAGTTAGTAATTGTTCCTGGACTGGCGCCTGACGCCTAAGTATTTTCAGGCGTTGCCTGGTATGTCGGTGAAATAATTGAGTCAGATAAATCTCACCTACATTGATAAAGAAGGTTTAAAGAATGAAATAAATGTAAGTGTTCCCAAAAAAAATTAAAATATGTTTTATCTTTTTGTCAACGGTTTATGCCTTTGACAATGTATAAAAATTTATGAAAAAATATATGCTACACACTTGTGTTTATGTATAAACAAGACGGAAAAAAAATCAGCAGCAAACATGGAATAAAAAATACTATGAGCATTTAAACCCATAACTTTAAGATACAAGAGGAAATAAAATTAACTATTTAATTATTAGAGCACACGTGATACTAAAAGTTTTATGTGAAATAAATAAATGAAAATAATTTTGTCCGCTCTACTTCAAGATTCAAAATAAAAAATATGAAATGTAAGTGAAGGAAGATAAAATGTATGAAGTTTTGGAATGACTGTTTTCTTTCATAGTAAGGTAATTAGCGCTAGAGAGTGTAAAAAAACACTGAACTACACATAGTTAATCACTACAATCTGGAAAATAAATTATTGTTAAAATAGCATGTTAATTATTTTTGGTGTATATTTTTTTCTACACCACAACCGGCCAGGAGGCCAAATTACAGTGGTGAATAAGTGCACATTACATCCAGGCTTGCGAAAAATCACAATAATTTTTGAGTTCTTATCGAGAATCGAACCCGTAACCTTCCATGTGTGAGTCAAGTGTCTTAACCGCTACACCACGGGGGCCAAAAGTCTTACTTACCTGAAATTGAGGATAAAACCAATTTAACCCTTAGATGCATCGTGATAAAAATTTCCAACATACCAAATATTTATGTATAATTATTTTAAATCATAAATATGTAGTTGAGTAATTTTTAAGTCTCGTAATAATTTAAAGAGAAGTTTGTATATGGATTTAAGAGAAAAGAAAAATAAAATCCACTTTTTGTCTAGATTTATATCCGTTGAAATTTTGACAGCGCGTGATTGTAATTTTTTGAGTTTTGCAATGTATATTCAAATTTCTCAGTTATTTATAATCTCTTAAGAGGCGATATAAAATGGACCAAAAATGTTAGTAAGTTATTGTATATATGACGTAAATTAATATGGCAATGCTATTTTTTTTAAAATTATATTTTTTAGAACACAGTTTTTTTCCCTAAAACTACACCTTATTACACACCGTAAAACAATTGTTTAAATTAATACAAAATATCATTCATTTAAGCGTTAAATTATATTGGACTTAAAAATCAATGATTGTTTACATTTAATCATAACCAGATTCTGGTAGAACTTTTTCTTTTATCTTGTCAAATTATTCCACTTTTATTTCTGCGGAGTGTAGTCTTTCAGCGTTGGTTGATTTGCAATGTAATCAAATGAGTTAATTGGGTTTACTTTACACTCAATGTGTTCTTAGACTTTCAAGCTTGAAGGCTTCGAGATGAACCAGAGTTGAAATTACGCATTTTTCTAAAAATATATTAATCGAATCATCAAAAAGTGTGAGGAATTCATTGCTCGAGTTTAAGCGGAATTTATAAACACGAAATAAATAGGGTGGTATAAATGTGGCTTAACGAATGAACAATATTGTGTTCCCGTTTTGAAGATATACATGTTTCTGTATAAGAAAACAGTTTTAGTCTAACGATTTTAGAGTGTGCAAACTATCATAAAAAAAAACTTGATCTAAAAAAATACCTCCTTGGTAAATTATAGTAAATATTAATTATTAAATGTATTTTATATAAACGACTGCAAAACAAACCTGTTTGAACAAAAATATGTGCCGCCAAAAAATCTTGAGACTTAGTGGGTAACTAAAATTATAACATGTAACTAAATATAATCGATAAATGAAACCCTGCAGTACTGAAAGTTAAAAAAACTAAAGATAATTAAGTATTGTGATAATATTTTGAGTTCGTCTAAATTTTGGTAGTCTAATACAGAAAATTTAACCATCTTTAAATTTTATCTAAAAAGATGAACATTTAAACTAGACGAAGAAAATAACTTTAATTTTTTAAAGATTTTATATGCACATTTGCGCCTGTAGTGAAATCTGTTTCATGTGGTTATGATAATTGAATAAAATAATTATTTTACCAAAATTTTGTTGCAAGGTGGCGAATAAAAAAGAATAGATTTCCACTTACATACTTTGTCTGGAGTTTTATTTACAACTCAATCTACTATAATTATATAAAAATAAAACGAACGAATACTAAATAATAAATTTGTTTGATTCTAGCCGTGGGAATTAGATCAATTTTACGTTAAATATGCGCAAGTGAGTAGCAATGTCGTTTTGAAGGCAACCGGAATCAATGGTAGCCGGAGAGAATCTAGTTTAAGTTTCCGGTTGTTGGCGCCGTGTTGCGTCTCTGTGTTGGCAGGCTTGTCACCTAGAGTTTCATGTGTCTAGTGTTGCAAATGCCCATACCTATAGGGAATTTACAAAAATAATATTAGCACAAATATAGCAATAATAAATAAAGAAACATGCATTCATTTTTAAAGGTGTGTATACCCATATACGCACCTTTTGCGAAATGCCCATGCCCATAGGGAATTTACAAAAACAATATTAGTACAAATATAGCAATAATAAATAAATAAACATGCATTAATTTTAAAAGGTGTGTAAACCAAAAAGTAAAAAAAAAACAGGAAAAAAGACTTAAAAAAAAAAGAAAAGTAAAATCAAATTCAATTTTTTTTGATTTAACATTTATTTTACCAAAATAAAATTACAAATAAATCTAAATTTTTAAGCTGTTATATTGGGACAACATATCAGACTAGGAACTCTTAAGTAATGGTTCGAAACTATAAAGGTATAATGCTCTCCAATAGCAAGAGTATTTAAATATAGTTTCACCGTAATAAAATAAATATTTTCATATAAAAATAAGTGGCCTAAAAAAAGTTTTATTTATTTATTTTATTACAATGAATAACCACAAAGACTGCTGACTACTCTTCCAATCGACATAACCAGAGGCAGGTTAGTTTTGGAAACCAGGAGGTAGAACAGTCTTAATTAATAGATACCTACCGTATTTTTCAAACCATAAGACGCACTTTTTTATTCTAAAAATTCAACCAAAAATAAGGGTGCGTCTTATGGTCCGATTTGTCTTATCGTCTGCAAAATACGGTACACATATTTATATACAAACCAGATATAGTTTATTTGAAGAAAAAAAACAATGGTAATGAAAAGTTACTCCCTGGTTTAAGATATTGCTCTTTGTGATTTCCAATTTTTTTATGTGTTCTCCAGTGCATTAAAATATTTGATAGCGTTTGTTATTGTTTACGTGACATAATTTTTTAATACTAACTATTGTATTGAGTTCGTACTCACACAAACAATAATTTTATAATGTTTGATTATGTCCAAATGCTTGGGCGTTGCCTAGTAGGTGATTTGGTTCGGCCGGATGAATCTCACCCACGTGATAAAGGTTTCAGCTCTTTTACTTCACAAAGGTCAACAGATGGAAGAGTTGAGAAAATGTGGATGTTCAAACATGGGCAGAATGGTGAATGTTACACAGTGTGTATAGTGGCCACTTAAACCAGCCGATGACAGGTCATAAGCCCTGTAAATGCCTAGACTTCCATATTCCCTTCTCAAAAGCTTTTTCCCTCTCTGTTGAAATAAATTTAAATAATTTTATAATTTACCTTTTTAGCATTAACTTTCTGGTCAAACATTTGAATTAATTTGCATAAAGGTATTTGCATGTTGGTGTAGTGAGTGTCATGACAAAGAGACGGGTACGTCTCGAAACCTGTAGATATAAAAAAGTTTGTAGGTGTTACGTACTAATATTAACTAACATTAGTTAAAATTTTTGGTTCACCTACAGGCACTAACCCATTTATATATATTTAAACGCACTGTGCTTATTAGAGGTTCAAACCGTCAGAAGGGTCACAGTGAGTCACATCTTGCTGGAGGGTGTGATTTTAGTTGCAATTCACCGGAAATACTACTGAGTAGTCCGACTGTTAGCGTCTACGTCACGAACCCCGGGCAATGGGATCACACTCAATCAGTGTGATCACAGCAGATAACGAGAGAATAAAAGGCGAGTTTCTAGTAAAGAGTAAACCAGAACCATCCAGCTAAGGGAAGGTAACCCCTACAGAAAAATCTACCAGAGATGGCAACGGGAAACCACTTTGGTTATCTTTTCACAGGAATCACTATGGCGAGTACATCCAACCAGCAGTTGTCCTGGCTGCAGAGTAGCGCAGGACTGAGATGTTTTCGCAGTAGTGATTACCAACGTCCGCGTCGGGGCTTATACGTGTCTTATTCAAGTGTAAATATCTAAAAAAAATCTGGGTTATTATGACTTATATCATTCGTAATATTTATCCAACTGCCCAGGTACACAGTTATGAAGAAACTTCATTAAAACGTCGACATCACCGACTGCGACACGGTACAAATCCTAAGTTCATAACAAATACATTTAAAAGAAAAGAATTTTAAATGAATAAGTCACTAAGATACTAAAATAATATTACAATTCCTAAATTCCACACAAGTCATGGTCAAAATAGCCTTGTCTTCAAAGGTGTAAAAAATTAATATAATCTTCCCAATGAACTAAAAACTATTAAAATTAATATATCAATAAATAAATTTCAAATAAATCAAAATATTTTTTTTGAAAACGCGTACCAACTACATTAAATTTTAATTAGTATGAATGTATTATTGTTTTATGTTTTTTCTTTATATATCCTATGTTTTTTTTTTATTCTCATGTAATCGTATTTAAAATTATACAAACTCTTATAAATAAACCACTACAACAGTGTAAGTCACTCTCCGAGCACAAGAGTAAGTCTCTTTTTTGGAGAGTTACAGTGATAACATTAACTAGATGTGTAAAAGTAGAAATGTATAATTTTTTTAAAAAACATGCATCTTTTTTGAAATTTATTTACAAAAAAAAATAACGCTACTTGTCAATATCAACCTTGATGATGAACGCTGTAATGCGATCAGAAACGTCGGTAAAAAATACGAACGACACAAGCATAATAACCCAAAAAAACTCATCTATCTGAACGGCGTGGAAATCTGAGAAATTTAATCGTAAACCTAGGTTTCTACATTGGCCACAAACTCCTTCATCTCGATTGAGAAATTAGTCTCCGTAAATATTGTGTTGTATAACTAATTATTTGTCCGAGCGGAAAGGAATGATAAAGTCGGAACTCTGCACAAGTGTTTTCGACTCGATGGGTATTCTCATAAAACGATGTTTTAATTATCGTATAAAGCTCTTAGTAGCAGTTATTTTTAATAGTTTCAACTTGATATTCCAAGTACGAATGTCAAGGGTTTAAAGTTCGGTTGATTTCGGAAATTGGCGGTAATTTGAAAATCGGAATTTTATGAAGTTTCGGCAAAGGTAATTGGACGGATGAAGTGTTGGAGTAGGGACGGGGAAAACGTAATGGGTTGAATAATGTAATTGGCGGTTATCAACTGATTTGAATCTCTGGAAAGAATTTTTTAATTTTGGAAATATAATTCGAGGAGTAAATATTTCAAAAATGCCTTAAATCAAAGTTATTGAGTTTGAAAAATGAAGAAAAACTCTCTTCACAGCACTATTTGTTTATGTATGAATTTCAGGGCATTTATTTTATATTTAAAAAAAACTCGTTTTGAAATATTGATGAGGTTTTTTCTCATAGATTTATGAGGAATTATAAAATTTTATATGCCTATCATTTTTATTTGGGACAAATCAATTTTGAAATGTTTGCTTTTCATTTATTACCAGAAATTTTATTTATTTACTGTTTTTGTTTGGTTGATACAGAATTTTTATTCAGACAAGTTAAACGAAAATGACATTCATTGCAATAGAGGGAAACAACATTTGAGGATAGGGAATATGAAAATCTAGGCATTTACATTCGCTGGTTTAAGTGGCTGCTTTGGACACTGTGTAACATTCACCACTCTGCCTATGTTCAAAATTTCACATTTCCTCAACTCTTTTATGTATTTACTTTTGCAAAGCAAAAGAGCTGAAACCTTTATTTATTGGGTGAAAGAAAATAAAATAAAATATATGAATGCATGATTATTATTATTTGATTTAGTTATTTTTTTTTTTTTATCAAATATAATTTCTAAATAGAATTATGAAATTATTAACAAATTAAATTAAAATTTTAGATACCGTGTTTTATTAAATAACTTAAGTGAAACTATACTTTTTACAATGTATAATTTTTTTTCTTGTATTTTGTATTTGATGTGTGGTAATATTAATAATAAATGTACTTAACATGGAATTTTCCAACAAATCGGGACATGACAAATCACTATGTCATAGTAAAATTGTGTTTTAAGAAATAAATAAATAAATTTAATTTATCTGCAGATTGAATGTTACACAGTGTGTAAAGTGGCCACTTAAACCAGCCAATGACAGGTAATAAGCTCTGTAAATGCCTAGACTTCCATATTCCCTTTCTAAAATGTTTACCCTCTCTGTTGAAATAAATTAAAAAAATTATCTCTCTGAATTATTTCACCTACTAGGTAAAGCCAGAAAACATTTTTTTGAGAATGCTTTGACTTACACACTATCTTATGAGAAAAGTTTTCCCTCCCTGTTGCAATGAATTTAAATCCTTATAATTGAGGGGCACCTACCTTTGTTTTAAAATAGTTTTGAATAAACATGTTTTCTTCAAATGGAAAGGGGGGTAATTTTTTTTTCTTCTAAAAGTAGATAATGAATTTTGTTTCTAGAAATTTATTTTTAAAAAAGGTAGCGTAATTAATGGTCGCTTAAAATTTTCTCTAAATAAATTATGAGAAACTGGGACTGTTAGCGCAATCTGACGTTTTAAATCATTTCTCCGGCAAATGAATAACTTATGAAAACGAGTCAGAGATGACGCCATTTGCATCTAAGATAATTGAATGACTCGAAAGGAGAAAACAAAATAACTGTTACGTCCCCATCAATTAGGGAACGAATAGTAAATCTGTAAGAATATAAATTGAACGCCAGCGTCGTTTAAAATTAAATTATACTGAATCTATGTAAAACTTAGACAAAATAATAATATGTGTTGACAGAGCAAATACACATAGATGTGTGCACGAGATAGAATTTTGGTATTGCAAGTAAATATTCATTTCGTTTTGCCAATAAACGCCGTATTTCAGCACTGAAACAGCTGTTTTTTAAAATTTATTTAATAAACACAACACACAAATTTATAATTCTTCTTGCAGTACCCTGTCAGGTACTCCCTGTTAAGTAAATAAAAGCATTTATCGATACTATTCCTGGCCGATTACCTTTCGTTCCCATCCTTCCTTTGACCCATCCATATGGTACCTACCTAACATCAAGATAGAAAATATTCAAAATTAGAAGATTCGGATTTAGAACAAAAACCAAACAACATTTCTGACTTCACATAAAATAGGATAAAAAGTGGTTGGAATCGTCGCGCGTCGTGGAAAACATTGTTGCATTTTATAGTTAATTTTGTCATCCAGTGCCAGAAATTGAAAAACATTCAGATCATATGAAAGGTAAATATCCATTCCATGTTCCTATCCTTTCTCAAATATTTCCAAATCACAAAACTGAATGAAATTCGTTTTTCATTTACAGCCCGCCTTTTTGTTAACACTCCCCATTATGATTCCTGGGAAAAGATGACTAGAGTGGTTTCCCTTTGTCTTCTCTTGTGGTTTTTTGCGGGGTTACCTTCCCTTAGCTGGCTGGTTTTAGTTTGGAGGCGCTAGAAACTCGCCTTTCATCCCCTCGTTGTCTGCTGTGAACACATGGTTATGAGTGTGATCCCATTGCCCGGAGTTCGCAACGTAGACGTAAGCAGTTGGACTAGTCAGTAGTGTTGCCGGTGGAATGCAACTGGGGATTTGCATCATTTAATATAATCACACCCTCCAGCAAGATGTTACTCACTACGACCCTACTGACGGCTTGAACCCCTTTAAAATTTTATTATTTATTATGGTACAATTATATTTTTTATGTCCTGACGTGTTGTGAAAATTCCGTGTTTATTTGGGAATCTTCCATACTAAAATCAATACATTTATGAATATTATGACACATCAATATACAAAATACATAATAAAAATTTGTGCATGTCAAAATATAATACAAATAAGTTGTTTAATAATTCACGGTGTAGCAAAGTCAAGACCACTTATCTAAAATTTTAGGTCTCGTAGTGCTATGGTCAGCGCGTTTGCCTACCATCAAAGAGGTCTAGGGTTCGATTCCTGACATGGTTGACTTAAATAAATATTTAAAAGTGTGTTTTCACACAATAATATTTATTTATTTATTTATTTGACGGACTTATGCAGTCCATCATAACAATGTGAAAAATAATTCCTTATAATAAATACGGGCACTAATAAAATAAAATAAAATTAATGAAAATTAAAGCTAGGACAAAAAATAATGTCATAGTTCCTGGACTGGTACCTGAAGCGTTTGACTAATCATTTTACCTACAAATAACAAAAAAATCTAGGTACGCTGCGATCGATGTACCAAAGCAGTGCCCTATGCACCATTATGTTCGGAAAGGGAATGATTATGATGTGAGGTTAAAAAACGGAAATCTTTATTGTTGCGGATGAGATTCATATGATTAAACTATTTCATACTAGCAACGCAAAAAATATTAATAAATTTTTATACTTCTTCTCGGACCAGGTAAATTTATCAACAATGTTTTGAGTTTGTCCAAATTTTTGTAGACAAGGACTGGATTCAACCCCCTAAGGGGCTGTTAATATTAGCTCACTAACGTCAACAGATAGAAGAATCGAAGGAATATAGATGTTCAAATATAGGCAGAATTATGAATGTTACACAGGGTGTGAAAAGGGCACTTAAACCAGCCAATGACAGGTCATAAGCCCTGTGGATGCCTAGACTTCTATATTATCTTCTCTAGAATGTTCTTCATCTCTGTGGTATCATGTTAAATTTACATGTTTTGACTTTGGCTTAAAAATCTGAAGGAATAGGGTTACAACAAAATATTTCATTTTCTATTAATGAAAAGCGAAGTAAAATGATTGCATAATCACAGCTCGCCAAGATTCGCTAAGGAAATTGAAGAAGCGCGCTTCCCGAGTTATAAATATTACCCGATATAAGTAAATAAAGCCACCACAAGCCTTCCAACCCCACTGTGCCCACCTTCCACTCATCAAGTTAGTTCTCAGGGCGGAGATTGGAGTTTGCAGCTTTACGTGAGTTATCATTCCTTGTTTAACGGATCACTGAGTTACGATTTCATTTCGAAAATCGGATGAATTCAAAATTTAAAAATATAAAAAATTATTTAATGAAAAATTGGGCATACTTTGTAGCTACATAGCTTTATTTGTGGATGTGCTGACTTTTTTTTATCGTCCTCCTGATTCACTTAATACCATGCTTTTGACGTTCCTGTTTAAAAATTAAAGTATTAAATTATTATGTACAAATAGGCTTTAAAAGTACAGATTTGCCTACAGAATAAAATAAAAAGTTTACAAACAATTAAAAATGTTACAACATATGTCAGATGTGTTTATTAATATAAATAATATATTTATATTAATAAACACATCATATTTACATTTATATTTAAATAGAAAAAAGTTACCAAACAATATTTAGCAACTTTACAAAAAAGGCAATTAAAGTTTAAAAAAAAAAAAAAATAGTAGAATCATGCCAAAATAATACGTATAAAAAATGAGGTTTTTTTATTAAAAAAAAAACCTACTGGCCTCTTTTGTAAAGTTGTAACGTGTCACTTGATAACTTTTTCATTTCCACTGTCGATATATTATTTTTATGATAGATACTTTACATCAATAAGTTTTTTCAACAAACATTTTTAGTTTACTGTCAACTATTAGTATCTAATTAATTTGTTCTTGAACAAAATAAGTATCAACATTCCGCTTATAATGAATATTTCTGGGAATCCAAAACATGAATAAAAAAACAACTGAAGAAATATATAATAAATTATATTATAGTCTTATAAAACCATCATTTTTTTAAGCATTGATTCAATCATGTTATTCCACAAGGCAATCATCGAAACAATAGACACTTTAAAATGGCTCATACTTTACGGCTGTGCATTTTTTTTAAATGTAATAAATTTGATAAGTTCTAAAAATTATAATAGACATACCTTTAAAGTTTGCACAAATTGTGAAAGAAGGCGAAAGCGGAGTAAAAATCACAGTTTAAAAAAACTTTGTTTAAAGTTCTTAAGCCGTTGCGCTGTTGGAGCTTTATTGTCGTACTTTATGGATTTAATATAACAGTACTAAAGTCTATGAGAAACATGTCAAAAATGTGTATATAAAACTGGAAATATGTGATGAATACTACTGACATTACATTAGTATCTAAATATTTACGCTTGTAAAAAGTACTTCTATGTTCATTAACGTTTTGCAACAGAGTTGCAGAACATTTGGAAGAAAGGAATATGGAAGTCTAGGCATTTTCAGGGCTAATGAACAGTCATTGGCAGGTCTAAGAGGCCATTTTACACACTGCGTAACATTCATTAATTTGCATATCGTCGTTGCGCCGGTAAAATCTGTTAACTAACACCATTTCGAAAAAAACATTTTTGACGTAATTAATTGTAGAAAAATCCGCGCCATCGTTCTGTAATTTCTGTTATGTGATAAAAGTAAGAATTTTTGAATGACAGAAAAATATTCAATATCTGTTACGTGATGAAGCGCAAGTAATATCTGTTATGTGTAAGTAATGTCATTCAGATATTACCCGCCCATTTGTCCCGACAAGTTGGATCCGCGACAAATATTTATCATTGAATCATACGACTCTCGCCTATTGCTTGTGTTACTTGGCTATTTAATTCTGATTACTTACTTATTTCAACATGTTGAAGATTGTTTAAAATGACGTGATGGAACGAAATAAGTTTTTTAATTTGTTAGATTTTAGCAAAATAGTTGAATACTACGAATTACAGCATTTTTTAAGGTTGGTTAACCTGAGATTTTTCCCGCCAATATTGTCAGATCATGTACTGCAACGTGCAATATTGTATTTACATATCCATATTTCTTCAATAGCTATTTTTTATCTTTGAATCATCTTTGAGATAATGTGCAGAATGGTTGGTAGATTAAATTTTACGTATTACTTACTTTGTCCTCATTTAGATATTTTTGATACATATTTTTTTTACTTTAAAAAAAAACTTTTTGAAACACTGTAAAATGAAACAATTGTCAGGGTGCAATAAGTTTATGTTCCTTTAATTATCTTCATGTTATTATCATATTAAAATTTTAAATCGGTCAACTATATTATAAAAGTCCATCTCCTTCACTCCTCCACTCTATTTTCTCACCCCTTAACCTTTATATTGTTGTTTTATTTAAAAGATTATTTTTTCTCTTTACCGTGTAATAGCCCCGCCACATAGCTCATTGCGCTGCTCATGCTCATGCTCCTCGCGCTGCCGCCCTCTCGCCCGATGTTGCCTTCTCCACTCACACACTGCTCTACTCGCGCAATTAATCGCGACGCTCTACACTTGTTAAATGTCTTTCTTTATAATGGACGATGAAACTGTGACAGCGTGCGCGCTATGCATTTTTAGTACAGCTAATTAAATCAATCTATATTAATATGGAATAATGGAATATTTTAATGTTTTTTTTGTATTTATTATTTCCTTTTTTAATTACTATCAAATAAAAAAGTACCTTGCAATCAAACAATCCCTAGACCATATTTTATTTTTTAAAAAATAAAATAGAATATAGTCCATGGAGCCCAAACTAAACTAATATTTTGTGCCGTTTTTTCCCAATCAAAGGAAAGTAGCGTTGCGAACCCTTGGAGTTAAAATTGTCAAACGTAGTACCTAATTACTCACAATCCTTTCACTATGGCATATTTAAATTGATGTAGTTGTACTTAATAACATTTTAATTAGCGGTGTTACATGCACAGTTATGGGATTTATCTTTTGGTGACTTACATAAAGGACGTCGGAGTCAGGAAATTTGAAAATAACGATCAATTATGATCTATTCTAACTTATTATTAAATTTATAAGTTATTAAATTAATAAAATTACTGTAATGGACATAAGCTATTGTAATACAAGTTAAGGCAGTTTTTGCTACGATTCATGTTTGCAACGCGGTCATGAGGATGAATGACAATATCCGACAAAGGCGCTCCATATAATTTTCCAAACTCACAATGAAAAAGGCAGTAGTAGTGGGAACAAATTCAATTAAAATTGCGATACATGTATATGAAACGAGCTGAACGGGGCAATGCTTTGCTATTGCTAGATTTTAGTAGGTAGATTAAATGAACATATTCGAAAGTTTGATATCAATTATTGGATTAAGTCCAAATAAGATATATGCGACTGTGCGTATACATTATTATTTTTGTTTTTCGGTTTACATCAATTGTGAGGTCAGAGAATTTTGATAAATAAGGATTCGAACATTGTTTTCCTGTCACTGTCTTGCAGATGCCTCCCCGATACTGTGTGAAAAATATTTTTTTTTATATATATATTTAGTATCAGAATAAAATTTTCTGTATCGGTGCGTTTTGGGTTTTTTTAATAGTTATACTTGTATACCGTGCGCCCGAAGTATTTTCGAATTTTCATTTTCAAATTTTTAATTGAATAAGGTACATAGGTACTTGTTTATGGTTGAATTCGAAAACTTTAAATATTTTTTTCAAATATAAAATTATTTTTGAAAACTCCGCTCTTCTCACCAACAGGAGTGAACTTTATATAGGAATGTGATTTTTTTAAAAATGTATTAAATGTCACTTAATATTATTTAAGTATTATTAAAAATCCATTAAAAAGAAATAAATGGGTTGAAATCATAAGGAATTTAAGGAATGAATCGGATTGGCTAATATATCTGTAAGTATTAAAAAAAATATTTTTAAAAGCAAAAAAATAACAACTTTTCAATTTCTGTGCATTTAAGGCAAATGCAGTCCTAGTGAACGATGAAAAAAACATTTACGCTCCTAACTTTTTTCCATTTAATAAATTGAAGATATTAAGAGCTATAAATCAGCTCACGCTAAAGAATGACATTTCGCTAAAAACCGCACGTAAATCGGTCGAGTAGTTATTCAGTCCATCGAGGAAATAACAACAAATATTTCCTTTTATGTGTATAGCTATTAAAAATGTAAAAAAATAACTCATTTATGGAAGAAATGAAAACGTCTGGATGAGACTTTTGGGTTGGGATGAGAGAATTAGGTTGAAGAAAGAGATGAAAAAGGATCTGTTTATTAACAGAAAAAGCATTTCTTTTTTGTAAGATTGAAACTGATCGAAAGACCCACGGTCTCTTTATATTAGGCAATGCCTGAAATTATTTTAATTCTTGACATTTCTTCGTCAAGAAAAAATATAGTCGTTCATATTTTCTTCGTTGGTACTAAAGATATAATAATATAATGACCAAATACACTGAAAACTAAAAATCGTTAATTTGTGAGTTACGATAGTATACGTAAGAATAGTCGAATATATGTATTAATAAAATTAATCTTGCTCTTCAAAGAATTCAGAGTACTGAATATTATTCAACAGTATATATTGAGAACGGTAGTGGTTACACACATAAAGAGAGACATTTACCCAAGCGTCAACCACAACCATAATACAAGATACTCTAATAGGGATCTGATGCTAAGTGAAGGGGTCAACACTGTTCTGGCATCGAGACAACACTATAACGTAGGCAAAAAGGTCCATAACCTTTTGCCAGAATCGTGGAAAGACGGGAGTGTTGTCAAGTTACGGAAGGTGTTGACCTCGCTCTTTCATGACATTGGTCGTAGGGAGTCAGAAAAGTTGATGCATGCCACGGATTGGAGAACCTTACTGGATGTCAAAAATAAAATATAAAAAAATAAGGAATAATTTAAAAAATATATATTTATAGATGACAACCATGAAGTTTCGCATAAATAAATTGTCTATGTTTTTATGAATGTATGTATGTGTATGCGCATGGGTGTATGTACGTGTGTGTGTATGTACATGTGTATATATGTGTATATTTATATATACATGTGTGTATATATGTGTATGTCTGTATGTATATGAATCAAAATGTGTATCCGAATAAGTTTATATTTTGTTTGTCTGTGCTCTATATTAATTTGTTAAGTATTATAATATATTAAAATGTAATTGCCTAGCTTGGAACGGGGTATGTACCCTTGTTAGCTGGCCAAAGTGAATATGGAATTGTATTTTGATAAAGAGTGTGAATAAATAAATAAAAATAAAAAAATAAAAAAATAATAATATTATAATATTATGCTTCATGTTACAAACTTTCCTTTATAAGTATAATGAGTTTTCAATGTTTGTCTGATTCAATCTGATGCTGAACATGATAATTACAACTAACCTCATATGCATTATTATGATATATGATGAATTTGTTTCATTAATCTTTCGCCTGATATTTTTGACTAATAATTACCACTTTATATATCGATTTTTTTTGGTAACCTTTCACATGATCTAATTATACATGTTCCATAAATTATTTTAAACTGCTTGTATATTATTCCGACTTCTTCCTAAATAATTTATCCTTAATGAGATATTCCAAAAGCACTCAGATATAAATTTACTAAATTACTTTTAAAATAGATTATTGTCTAATTAAGAAAACACTTTTAACGCTATATTATTTTTCGGAGTTTTAAAACTATTCAGAAGTTATCATTGAATCAAACGAAAAGCTTTAAAGTTCCTGCTTCATACAAAAGCTAAGGAGTTTAATCTCTGGTGGGATGTAATCACTGAATTTAATTTATTTAATAAGGGAATCCATTTTATTATTTTTATTTTAATCGTTCAAACACATATATTACAAAAATATAAAAATAACGCATCCCAAACTCTATTGCGCACGGATCGATGAGTGGATCAAGCCAAATAGGTGAAATATGTGCCCTGTTTATGAAATTTTTTCTATTGTTCTATATAAATTGGTTATGTTTTTTATGAATATTTTAGATTTTTATTATTTATTATGTTAATTATAATTCGGTTAATTGGATAAATTACGTTTTTTTTATTGTTATTATTATGTTAACTTTGTTAAATAGCTAATCTTAGGCATGTTTCACATTTTGTAAAATGTTTCCCTTTGGCACGGGACACCCCAGTGAGGGATCATTATTATGTATAAAAAAAAAATACAAACAATGTAAAAGTATAAATAAATAAACTAGGCCAAGGGTCCTGTATTGAGTTGGGATACAACAAAATGGAAAGTGGAAGCAAGTACATAATTAAATAATAGCAAAAATAAAAAATTAATGTTATTTCATAAACATATATATATTTTAAAGGGCATCTGGACAACTCTATGCAATATCTCGCAACAGTCTCCGGCAATGGTCTCTTTACCTAAGTGACAAAACCTGTAAATTGTTTTTTTGCACAATATTTGTGTGTTTGATTGAAATCATATGATTATGTATATTTTTTTTGGTTTGTATTTTCTACTCCTGTTTCAATTGTTATAATTACTATTATACAGATTTTTTTCGTATCATCCAATAAAAAAATAAAACACTGCAAAAAAGTCATTACTAAATACAGGAAACTTAGCTAGTCGTGATATGCTGACCACGGTGTGTTAAAATAACTGTAAAATAAATAAATAAATGCCAAATTATGAGGTTACAAAATAAAAACTAAAATGAATGTCACGATATTTTCAGAAAAAGAATCGCTAACTAAATAAGAAAGATTTGTTTATTTTTTGAGAATTCGAGAAAAGGGGGAAAAAAAATCCAATTAAGACCGAAAAATTGAAGTAAGGCTAAACTTTCGGGCACCGGAGACTTTTAAATGTCATTAGACAATAAAGAAACCAAGGATTTGGTTAATCAGGTTATTGTGTAAAATATGACGGTGTTTTACCAAGGCTGTGAAAAAAGAACAGCAGATACGAATCGGAAAATATAGGAGAAGGGGCACTCATTACGAAATATTGTAATACTACGCATATTTATTAGTAGAAACGTTTTTTTTTTCACCACTAAAAGCCAGGAGGCTCAATAACAGTGGTGAATCACAGATCATCCAGGCATGCGTAGACTTCCTTGTTCCCTTCTAAAACTTGTAGTTTATCTCTGTTGAAATAAACTATCTATCTAACTCATGCTACATCGCTCGACTTCTATTTCGGTTCTGTAGCTCCATTTTATAATAAAAAATGGGTTAACGTAATTATGTGGGTTCGTTCTTTACTCACCCCGAAAATATCACGTTGAAGGCGGTCAAATAAAAAAATGTGACTAACTTTGGTGACACAATGACAGGTGAGCAGGGAGACAACGGAAAAGTAATAATTTCATTATATTGACCCTCGACCTAGGCCGGCATTTTAACGAAATGAAACCTTTTGTATTCTAAAGTTGGTACTCATTTTCCGTTAGTGATCTTAATATACCCACATCCGTGTCGGAATACTAAAATTTACTACTGGGTTACTCAGTTTTTTTTTGAGGTTCGGTTTCAGAGCTTTCAGCTTTTATTTAGCATATCGGATATCATTTTAAATGTGATACAACTTTCAATTGAAATAAGCTAATATTTTAAGAATTATTAGTTTCTTTCTAATAATCATGGACTAAAGTAACTCCATTGAAAATAATCCAATAGGGTCAGATCACAGGATCGTGAAGGCTAATTAACATGACTCTTTCTATAAATAATGTTGTCGCAAAACTTATCGCGCCGTAAATTCGTGGTTTCACAAAGAACCCTTTACGTTTGGTACACTAAACACTGATTTTTAATTTCCGCAATTCGCAAGCGTTGTTCTAGTTTGACTATTGTTACAGAGGCCACAAGATCTCTAAAATTATAAGGGGGTGGCAGTGGCAAACGGTGATTTAATTTATAGGTAAGATATAGAAAATGATCATAAATTGTTTCTTACATAGCATATAAGTAACTATAAGTAATATATCTCCTATAAACTGCATTTTTTTCTGTGGTTCTGTGTAATTCAACAACATCTCTCACCTATGAAATCAACACAAACCACGATTATTATTTACTTGGTGAAATATTTAATTATGTAGCTATATAATTCATTATCTTTTTTCCATTACTATTTAATACCATTTAATTAGTTTATTCAACCGGCGCGGCGTAAATTATCAGACATACTTTACCTACAAAAAATAATACATTCATTCGTAGACGCACCCAACTTAACTACACAAATTAATTTTTCTACACCAAGTAGAAGAATACAACATCACCAACCATTTTTTGCCAATCTTTAAATCAAATATTGGTAACCACTCACCCCTACCAAGAATTCAACGAAAATCATTTATTCCCAGTGGATGGGAGGGTTGGATATATTTGAGGAATCTAGACAGTCATTAAAAATAAATGTTAACGGTCATTATGGGTTAATTAGTGTTTGTTGGCAACTTGACTGTGTTGCTATACTATCTATAAATACTTTGTCTTCTGTATCAGGAACTTGTGGACTTTATGCCTGTTTTTCAGATCATACAGGAAAAAATAAATACATAACTTATATAAAAGTTTACAAAAAAATAACACAATGAATTTAGTGAGTATTAAGTATTCCTATGATGATTGAAATTTCGACTGGCCGATTTGTTCTAGAAATAAATAGTACAAAAAACAGCCTAGTCGAGCGCCACATGTCCGGCGACATGACTGAATGAAATGCAATGGTGGTCATATGTTGCTCGAGTGCATGTTGTATGGAGCAAATTATTCTAATGTTTCCTATATGTATTTGAGTTTTGTGTCGTTGTTTGATTTGTTTGTATTACTACGTTCTTCTTCCTTTCTGAGGCGAGATCTGGAGCGTGACGCCGCGGTCTCAATTTAGAACTAACACTGGATTCCTTCACTGTCATACTGGGAAATTAGAAAAGGGTGATTGTGCTGACCATGTGTATTTAATTGATCACAAATTGACAAGACCGCAGTGAGGGGTACAATGACAGCTTTTAGAGTTTCTTTGTTTTGTTATTTCTGCGGTTTAATTGTAAAGAAATATTTGATTTACGCTTAATTAGTTTAAAAAAAATTGATAGTGATATGCGAAACTGAAGAAAGACACAAGTCTTTATGAACTGTTTCGGGAAAGGGGTGGGTGCTCTCATTGGTCAAATGTTATCTGTATTATCTGAAAGAAAATAGCTCTTAAGAAATAATGTTTGAAATACTGTTTTCTAAATCAAGGATCTTCAAATAGTTTGTGTAATCTGCAAAAAAACCGCGACCGGGTTTAAGATGTTTAAAATATAGTATACTAATTTGGATAAAGTAATAAACTGGAATAAAAGGCTAGTTTTTTGGCTCACTGCTGACGCTGGCGCGTTTGATTAATATGTTTATATATATTTGGAGAAAAACACAAAGGGTGGCAATAATTTATAAGAAAAAATATTGTTTGTTTGTTTTTCTCTAATTTGAATTACTAACATTAATGTTTAATAGAATGACTACGTGGTGGACTTATATCAACCCGATTATCGTAAGGGGGCAATTATGGTTCTTATAACGGTGGTTTCGAAATTTCGGGATTTTTATTTTTTGCATGTAAATCTAATTTATTTCATATATGGCCACACTGATGATTAAAAGTCAAATGGTGGATAAAACCGTTTAAAAACCTGAAAAAAACGAACACGGTTCTGTCAATTTAACCGAATTAAGTAATAGGGTAATGCTTGAGATTGCGATAATGTCCCAAATAAAAATCGGTATGTTTGATTTCACGCTTTTATACTTATTTGACGTTAATTATAAGAAAGTCAAATATGAAGCAAAGTGTAAACGCATTAAAAACAAAAATCCTCAAATTAATCACTCTCTAGGGGATAGATAAGATTCAGAATAGCACCCCCGAAACCTCCGGGAGACTATGACTCTCGCCTTTTCCATCCTCAACCTTACGTTCCTAATTTTAGCCGAATGCAGTCGAAAAACTGTCATCGACAGCCACAGGTGTGAAGAAGAGGCAAACTGGGTTAAAGTTCTCCTGAGGCATCCAAAACACGTGTCCAAGCCAGGTCCACCGCCACACTTTCAAGACGTTCGTTATAGGAGACTGCTGCGTCCGTTCTCGGTCTTCAATGTTAGTTACAAAATCAAACCCAGTAAATACCTACATAAACATTTTGTATTTCACGATTTTTTTTTTCAGGCGATAAAAAGTTTATAAATGATTCCAGAAATTCTGTATCTATTTTGCCAACTGAGGCACGCCCGCAACAAAGACCTTTCTGGAAGTTTTCTCACGAGATTTGATTTCTTTCGAATTTCGAACAATACACAACCAACTTCGCGCCATTTTTCTTAAAGGTTTGATGAAATTGAAGACTTGCGTGTACCTTGAATAGAAAGTAATTTTAAAAATATTGCTGCTGAATTGATTCTTTTCGATGAAATGGAAACCTGTTTTTTTAACATTTAATAATTATTTGTCTCTAAATAAATCAATATAAAAAAAATAAAAAATTACTAGATATGTATTTCCTTAGCATAACAGGTTTTACAATAAACAATAAATGAATTAAATGTGACAAAAATATGTAAATAAGTGTCAGTAAAAAATATGTATCCAGACGCATGAAGAATACCGTTCTGTGTGTGAAATATAAATAACCTAGGACGAGTGCTTTCGATTCGATGGCTACTCTCATAGGGAAAAAATCCTGAACAGGGAAATTAAGTAAATATAAGTCCCTCATAGCATTATGACTAGTACGTTTGTGCTCCATGCCTAAAGTCCTGGGCTTGACTCCCTAAAGGGTCGACAAGAAATGTTAATTTGATAGTTGATTTTTCACTAAAAAGTTTAATTATCAAGAACTGGCGCGTCGCGGCGCCAAGAAACTTGAGACTGATCATCTTACCTGCATGTAAATTTTTGTATGTACATAACAAATGAATAATCATACTGTGATTTTCAAGGTAAAATAGTTTCCTATGCACCACTAAGCACAGATGAGGAAATGTAGATGTTGTATAAAATTAACATTTAATACAGCTAAAAAAACTTTCTTTAAAACAGGATTTGATTATAATATGAATTATGCGAGTAATCATCAATGTACATTTGTTTTGTGATGTGAAAGTACATTTCTATACATAACCAAAACCATTTAAAAGACTTTAGGTCTTCCTATCGGTTTTACTCATACAAAAGTGCTTTTTTTTTTTGACAATGAAACGAGTGAATGAGTTACTCTTTTAACATTTTTAATTTCATAAATTGCGATTTTAATTTAATTTTACTCTATTACTTCAATTGTTTCGTTCACTGTGAATTTGGCAAATTATATGGATGACTTTTATCGGATATGGTCATTCATAATCATGACCATATTGCAAACACAAATAGTAGTAAAAGCTGAATTCACTTGCATCACAATAGCCTATGTCGATTATAGTAATTTTGTAATTTTAATAACATCAGATTATAATTATAGTTATTTTAAAATTTCATTTAAAACTCCAACGTCCTTCATATAAGTCATTAAAAAAATAATCTCAAAATCATGCATGTTTTTGTGTTACTTGTTCGTAAATATTTAAAAAAATGATATGGGTCAAAAATCTTGACAAGAATACGTTTTTGAGAAGGGAATACAAATATCTTTTAATATTGATTTTTTATTTAATTTATTATTTTGTTTTTCATTTTTTGTTTCTTTTTTATGTTATTTTGTAAACTTGCCAAACACAAGAGCCAGACTCTTTTTTGGCAAGTTCAACCTTAAGTGTTCCATTTTTTTACTGAATGTATTGTTTATTTATGCTAATAAAGGTTATTATTTAAAAAAAATAAAAATTATATCAATGCATCCGCTTTATTTTCAATCTCAAAAAGTATGACCATGTATCAACCTTTCACTTCGGACTCAAGTGGCTTCATTTTTATCGGCGCATAAACTTTCAATCTCTCTCACTTCTTTATAATATTCTTCACAATCCTTGCGCTCCAAAATATCTTGCTGAGAATTTCATTTACCTTTCTGATCATGGGTTTTTGTATCGCTCTTCTCAGGAGAGAACACCTTCCATCACTCATTTTTGAGCTATTTTTTTCCGTTTAAGCTGCTTGACTTTGGAATGAGCTACCTCTTCATATAAAAAATGCACCTTCTCTATCCACCTTCAAGAAACGCCTGAAACATTATTATATATCCCAATCCTGAACTCCTTGAGTTTTTGCTGCTTTTTTTAAAAATGTTTTTTTTTCTCCTTTTACGTATTAAAAAAAAATATTAATGTTAATATGCGCTTGCCTTATCTCTCAATTAAAAAAACCGGCTGTTATTTGAATTAATTCGTTTTTTAAAATATTTTGTTTCAACATATTTATGTATCTTTTGATATATATTTATGTTTTTTTAGTACAAAATTTTGACCAATCTATTTTTTTGGACCAGTCTGTTTTTTGGTTGGCTGGAAGATATTGCTTTTAGCAATAAGTCCGCCACAGAACGTATTATTTGTACTTGAAGTATAAAATAAATGAATATTGATCTCCCTAGGGGGTTTTATTCCCTTTTTTCCTTTTGAAAGCAAGTATCGATACTGATTTGTTTATGTACACATATTATTATTTTTACATTAAGTATTTATTTTATTTTGCCTTTATCAGATACACATTGCAACTAAAAAATCAAAAACTATTATTTGATTGATTGGTTCAAAGAAACTGCCATTTAACAATTAGCTCGCCAAAGTAAAAATAATATTAAACGAAAGGTTGAATAAATAAATAAAAAAATAACAGTATTTGTCTAAAAACATTTAGATTTGGAATCATTATTAGATAAAAATATATGGTCTCCACAAATAGCCCTTAAGCATCTTTGCAAGCTTCTGTGGATCTTTCTATGTCAGGTTTGCATTCCATAGTTCTGACATAAACTGTCGACGAATAGTCGGTAGTGGACGTCTAGGACGTTAGGAACCATCGTCTTGTAAAATTGGTAAGCCTTATAAAGGCCTTGGGAAGCGCCCGCAGTATATGGCCTAGTCAACTATATCCCTTAATAATTATTGTCACCAGAAGTTACTGCGTCCGTTCTCTTATTTCTTCAATGATCACAAAGTAAAACCTTCGCACACTTTTGTCTGAGACACTTATTCTTATAACTCAGTATTTTCCTGTCTTGGACCAGCGCTGGGATTCGCATTCGTGGAGATGAAGAGGTCATAAAAAAATTCCTAAGAGGATAAGCGGTGCCAGAGAACTTGGTGGATAGGGATTAAAACATAATTTGTCTGTCACTTACTGTCAAATACTTTCCCAATATTGTGTGACAAAGACAACTGCACGTCGCGTCGCACTGATTATGACTAAATAAAATCTACCGAATCGAGGTTTCGCTGTTCCGTTTTCCGCGCCCCAAAACTGAACCGCTTGTTTTTTTTGTCGACACCATTTCCGATATTCTAAATAATTATTCTGAAGCTCGTTCTTGTACCAGCGGGGTTACAACATTTTCAGCCAGATCACATCTCGTATATATGTTTTGCTGGATCCTTTGTTCATTAGTTTTAGTTCTGCGAAACAGGCAAAGGGCCCATTCTACAAACAATTGCTTGACGCACAATAGATTTTATTTCGCAAAAAGTAAAGTAGTGGAATTCAGTAGAGGGTGTCGCGATGGTTCATTGTTTTCAAAATTAATTTTTGCACCACCGTTAATCCTTGTATTCTGGTTTTGCTAGCTCCACATCTCAATATCTCATTTATCTGTACCATAAAATAAAAAATAAGAAAACAAACAATTACAAATTTTGCTCGTATGATGACTTTCACGTATCTCTTAAAATATATACATATTTCATGTATCTGAAAAAAATCCAGAGAGAATAGCATATGTTTACTATAATTACTAGGTAGGTATTTTTATTTTACCATTTTTACATTTCAAATTGTTTTGTTTCTTCTTGTTACGTATGCTTTAGAAATGTATAAAATAAAAATAAAATAATTTCATTATGTTTTTTCTATGATTTTATATTTCGATTTCAGATGTCTTCAGGCCACTGTAGATAGCCTTGATAGGTACTCCGCATTCATAGGTTTAAAAATCAATATTGCAAAAACCTATGTACTGTGTAACACTTCATGCCTTGATGCCCTAAATCCCCTGACTCTGTCAAACTAAGTCATCGAAAGGGTCGAGAGTTTCAAATATCTGCGAGTATATGTTATGGAAAAAGGCAGCTTTCAAAAATAATTATTAGTGCGGCTAGGAATAGCAGGCGCCACATTCAATAGTATGAAGGCTCTCTGGAGATCGGATATTTACTCAGTGAAAACCAAATACCGCCTATATAACGCCTGCATAGCACCTGTTCTCTTCTACGGATGTGAATCGTGGCACCTCACTAGGGCCCAAAGCAACAAAATTCTGAGTTTTGAGAATAGGTGTCTCAGAAGAATATTAGGTGTGCGGTAGTTTGACTTTGTGAAAAATGAAGTGATAAGAGAACGGACGTAGCAAACTCCGGAAAACTGTCATCAAGCGTTACATAATTAAATAAATAAACATGTATTAAACAAGTAGAAGAATTTGTGTATCTCGGAAGCATATTTTCAAGAGATGGAAGAGTAAAAAAAGATGTTGAAAGGGGAGAGAATGCGAGCAACAAAATGAACGGCGCACTAAGCACAGTAATTGCTAATAAAATATGTAAATCTAACCTTAACTGGCAGTGGACAACGGAGTTTCAGTCCCAACACTTATGCACGGAAGTGAAACATGGAACTGGCAGAGAAAAGATGAAAGCCGAGTGAACGCGGTCGAAATGCGATAGACGAATGTGTGGGAAATCAATGTACAGGTTACGAACGATGAAATCAGGCGTGAGTGTAAATTTCAGTCAAGTATAATTGATAAGATTGAAAAGGGTCTCTGAGATGGTTTGGTCACGTAAAACGAATGGATGACGAAAGAATGGTTAAAACAAGTACATGATATGGCAAAAATGAACGCTACCGTGAGACGAGGACGACCAAGGAAGACGTTGCATGATCAGATAAACCAAAATCTTAAGTTTGGTCATGACAAAAGCAGGCAGATCCGAAGGGCATGTATGACAAGATGTATGAATGTGGAAGAAATTAGAAATGTATGCGAGGATAGACGTGTGTGGTCCGTTCTCTTTGCTTACCCTTACGCGGGAATGGCGTGATGGTAGTAGTAGTAGTAAAAATGACATGCATAATGTGTCCTTATACATTTAATTTTTTACTGCTTGCAGACTGGCTGGATTTCCTCCCTAGGGAGTTATCCATATTTAATCTTCATATTCTCTTCTCGAAAATGTTTTTCCCCTCAATTGCAACAAACTCAAACACGATATTACTTTTTTGAAAAAAAAAATATTTTTTTTTCAAAAATATTTACAAAATAGTTTTCAATTAACGTCCTACTGATTTTTATAAATACAACCCGTTAACAGGTTCTTATAAATTGCTTTAATTGTTCATACTGAACCTACATTAATAATATTTTTACTTAAAAAACATTGCATATAATATTATATTGTATTACATTATTAAAAATTAAAAACTATCACTAATAAAAAAAAATTTTTTCGTTTAACCATAATTTGAGCATACGTCTTACTCCTGTTTTTAACTCAGTATTTTTAATATTGTTTGGTAACATGTTAAATATTTTAGCTATACAGTATTGCAATGTCCTTTTGCCATATTTATTGCAATATCTAGGAACAACTAGCCCTTCCATACTAAACCTTGTGTTGTAATCATGTACCAACTTGTCTTTATACTCAAAACGCGACGCATGCTGACAAATTAAGTTGTACATAACTTATATATGATATTACAAAAATTGTACGTGCATTTAAATTCATACTTTAATTATGTACAATATGTCATTTATATATCCACTGAATTTCGAAAATAAGAAATGGTTTTAGTTCTCCTCTGGCAAATGGTAAATTGGCAATAATATTTTTACTTCAAGTTTACTTCCAAAACTAACTCATTTATGTACACTAAACTCAAATATGTAGAACATAAGTTTGAATATTCAAAACTGACATTTAGATAGTTTGTTATCCCTTGTTAAACATGACCTTTGTAAGAGACAAATAATATGCATCATTGATCAATTATTAGGAACTAGACAAACATTAATTTAAACTTTGTCAGGGGGTGCTAGCGAATTCAGGTTTTTAATTTTATTTTTCATTAGTTTCCGATATGTGTATTTAGTAAAGTACATATATAATAAAACACAAAGCATTTACAACCTAGAATATTTAAAAAATAAAAAATAAAAATACCATCCATTATTCATTTCTTGGTGGTTCTGAATATGTGGTTGAAAAAAAATGTCGTCCCGAATTGAATTTTAGTAACTCCGGAGAATGTAATTAAAATGTTTTAAACTTTTTCAAATACTTTGTACTATATGATTCACAAGTAATAAAAAAATGTTTATATATTGTGGGGACCAGAGAGTAAAAAAAAGAGGTAGTAAATTATTGTCTAAATTTTTAAATGTGTGCATTGTTGTGAAACACTTTTAATACAAAATCTTTGTTTACAAATTTGTTCATTTCATATCTAAATAAATAAAATAATCGTCAAAAAAATGTGAATGTGATTGTGACTTGTTTTACTAGTAAATAAAAATTTTATGACTTATTAGAATAGAAAACATAAAATTCAGAATAAAACAATAAACATTTTTTCAAAAATATTTTCCCTTTATAAAAAAAGATTTCCTTCGCCCCTCCCTTCATCCCTCCTCCCTCTTTTTTAATACTATTTCTCCGACAACATCGAACATATTATTAACCTCATCAGTGCATTAAAGGGTTGCCTACTAAATGCTTGGCATGTTGGTTTTATATTTTTGTGCAAAAACTACGGTGAAGGTGTATAGTGCGTTTTGCAAGTTAGTTCAATTAGTTTCCGGACGAAGAGACAGGTACGTCTCGAAACCGGTAGACATGTCAAAGTCGGGAAGTGTTGATAGCAAATATTGAAAGACATTTAGTTAAATGTTTGACTACAGAGTTAATTAATAATAAATATTATTTATATTATATTACTGTGGTTCATTATTTTTTCCCACATAACAACACATTAACCTCTTCATATGAATAATTAATGAATATAATCTCAATATTTGATTATAATGTTCGTGTAGATATTAGTTTGGTCGATAAATGTGTATATAGTTATCATTTATGAACCGTTAAGATGTTAGAGATCCATCTACGATAAATTAATGGAGAAATCAAACCTTTCCCTTGAGATAAATATATATATTTATTCCTCGGGAGCATAAGTTCGGCTTGCCTCGACTTTGACATATTATGACTTTGACGTAAATTGGTTTTAGTCAAATACCTCTCTGTGTATAGGTTACAACGTGGAGTGTTTTGGAGAAAATTAGCTAATCACGTAATATAACCTCGATTTTACCTATATTTATATTAGATTAGGTGAAAAGGGTAGAAGACGGGGGTTTTGGTCTTAACATCAAACTTAATTTTACTGTATTTTAAGGCTTCTCTTTTAATCCTATTAATTTTTCACTGTTTGTCATTTTATATGTTGATGTGCCATGTATTTTTAAATTATTTTATTTTTTATTTTATTTATTTGGATAACCAACAGCTATAATTATCTCATATTTATATAACAAAACAAATAACAAATAAGCCAATTACAGGTTTTCACAAGTAGCATCACAGTAAGTTAAAAAAGATTCTCGAACATAAAATAAATAGTAATTAAATGTAAATTTAAAAGAAAAGAAAAAAATAATACGAGTTATTTCGAAAGCAAACGCCGCACGTTATTAAGATTATTTTCAAATAAATCTATGTTAAATGATTTATTCATTACATTAAAATTATTAAAAGTTCGCCATAAATATGAGTTTTGCCTATAATTAGATGAAACAAGAGGTATGTGAAGAAGAGGGTTATTTCTTAAAACTTTGGAAGGAACATTGATAGAAAGTTTGCAAAGTAGTTCGGGACAGTCAATTGAACCAGAGGCAATTTTAAGTAAATAAATTATATCCGCTATTTCACGACGTTTTTGCAGAGGCAGTAGGTGATGTTTTTTACATATATGAATATACTGGTAAGATTTCAACTCAAGTTTCAACCGGAAACACATGAACTTTACGAATTTTTTAAAAATATTTTCAATGCGTGATATCTGCACATTGTACATAGGATTCCATATTTGTGATGCATATTCTAAGTTGCTTCGCACTAATGTACAGTAAAGGATTTTAAGTGTCTTTGCCATAGTGATCGACGTAGAGCTGCGCATAACAAAGCCAAGCGCACGCGATGACTTTTTTATGATGCTGTCAACATGGGCGTCAAAAAGTAATTTACTATCATGGAAGACACCTAGATCCTTTACACATAAAGAGCGTTGGAGGTTTTGACCCTTAAGCACATAGTTAGTACGTAAAATTTTTACTTTGCGACTAAATGTAATAACTGAACACTTAGAAGGTTTAACGTCCAAGCAGTTGGAGTTGCAGTAATCCTCTAGACGGTCGAGATCTGACTGCAGATCAAAGACGTCAGCTGGGGTCTTGATTGATGTTTTTGTTTTGTGTAATATATTATGGTGATATGTATGCTGTTAAAGTTTCATACATATATTCGTCCCAACTTTAAACGTTGGACCCTGACATAAAGGCGTCGGTCATTTTACAATGTTTATAAGAAAATAGTGCACAAGTGGATTTCTATGACTAAAAATTTTGTTGGTTTTAATTGTCAAATACCTTATTCTTTTTATTTAAATATTTTTCATGTTTTCTAATTTATATTTGTTTTTATTTATTTATTTACTTAAGTAAGTTCATATTACATTGTATATTAACTAATATATTTACAATTATAACAAATACTTATTAAATATTTCTTACATAACTACATTATTACAATAAACATAACATTTTTTTTTAAATCCGTAAGTTTTCTTTCATTCTTCATACTTTCAGGCAAATCATCTTACAGTTTTAACCCTTTATACATTAAGCTATTTTGTGATTTTGTTTTTTTCTTAAGTGGTAGTCTTATCCTATTTCTATTTCTTGTCCTATATTTATGTACATTTCTATTTAATATAATTTCACTTATAAAATACTTTGGCATGAGATAATTAAACACTTTATATATAAATACAAATACATTATACAATAGTCTTTTCTTTATTCCTATCCAGTTCAATTGTTTTCTCATTTTTTCAACACTATTATATTTGCTTTTTTTCAGTATAATTCTCATTGCTCTATTTTGTAGTATTTCAAACTTGTTTATGTCTCCCTCGTTAGCTAAATATAATATAGTAGAGCAATAGTCCCAATGAGGGGCAATTATTGTTTTGTATATAAGTTCTGCACTCTTTTTATTTATTTTTTTTCGAATTCTTCCTAGGAAGAAAATCTTTTTTGAAATTTTCTTATGTATATATTCAAAGTGTGATGTTAAATTTAATCTGGAGTCAAGAATAATTCCTAAGTATTTCATTTCATCAACCCTTTCAATAATTTTACCATCAATATTTACATTCATTGTTATGCCATGTGCTTTATTACCTATTTCCATATATTTTGTTTTACAAACATTTAATTTCAATTTATTTATCTTTAGCCATGACGTTTTGATTTTCTTATAATTTTTAGTATTTACATTTATGTTTTATTTTTTAATTATAAATGGCATATTATCTAATTTATATTTACGTTTCAAGTTTTATTATTATCGGTATGTATACTCATTTATATTCATGCTTCATTTTTTATAAAACTATTATTATTTTTAGGCATATTTTAATGAGAAAAAAAAGAAGGTCCTGCCTAAAACAAAAATATCCTTGCTCGTCGGGACCTGGAACAATGGACCTGTGTACATATTAAAACGTTAAAAAAAATTCAACACAGGACTTGGGTTCCTTGGAGTTAGAATTTGTATCTCAATAGATTTTACATTAATGTATTGTGAATAAACAAGTAAAAAATAAATAATGCTATCTTATTAAGCATGTTATAAGATATTTGTTGCTATGAATTTTTATTTTTTTTATTTTTATATCTTAACGGATTTATGGGTAATTGAGTTAAAAAAATGAATTAACAAAATTAGAGCATCAATGCAAAACTAAAAAACTTCAAAAGCAAATAAATTCAACATAAACAGTTGTACGAAAACCTACATAACTAATACACTTGTTGAGGCTAGTGATTGACCCCGTTGGATTTTTAAAAAAATCGTCCATCTACTATTTTTTTATTTGTACCCTATGCACCATAAGGTGCGAAAAGGGAATTATGGTGATGAAGACAAAAAGTTAATAACATAAATATTTCACATAAGGAAGGCTTTAAAAATAATGTCCCTCTAAATAATAATTAAACAACTTTTTAATATATCCCATTATACGATGGTCTATTGTTATAATCACCCAATACCTATTAAACTCACGCCCCTCCCTTTATCCCCTCTCTCTTTTTCTATGCATATCTCCCACAATAGTAAACATTTTCATGTAAGGGTTGCCTACTAAAAGAATGTGGTTTCAATTCGGCATGTTGGTTTCATATATTTGTGCAAAAACTTTGATGGAAGTGCATAGTGGGTTTGCATGTTAGTTTAATTAGTGTCCTAATGAAGAGGCGGGTAAGTATTGAAACCGGTAGACATAAAAAAGTTGGTGAGTGGTCACATACAAATATTTAATAACACTTAGTATTTCATTTGTATCGCACTTTAGAAAAACTATTTGCTTTACCGGGCAAAACGAAACGTAAACTAAAAATTATTTAAACATGATTATGCTTATACAATAACATTATTGGTCGATAGAAAAAGCTAAAACATTTTCTAAGAAAAATTCTTAAGAATAGTTTTTTGTTGCCAATACAATTTCCCCTTATAATATAATACTAATCTCCAAGGGATGTTAACGAAAATCAACCCTAAGGCGAACTACGGGTAAAATATTTTCCAATACTTTAGACAAGTATTTTTCTAAAATAACAAATTGAAATACTGTAAGCACGTATGGGTTTCTTCAAATATCCTATTCGCTTCTTTACTTTTTTAATCGTTAGACAGATCACCGTGGTTTTAAATAATTTACGATACTGCTAAATACAAGGCGAAGAAAAAAGACTGTCAAGTTAGTTTGCAAATATTTTAAAAAAATACGTATTAAAAAAAAAAAATTGAAGTAAAAAAAAAAATTGTACATATATATTGATTTTATCTACTATGATACAATTTCAAAGGATATCAGGGCCTTGATTATGATGGTAAGATAAAAACATCATACCTTTATCATGACGGTATAGTTGGATATAAATTCTCTATAGCTATTACAAAGATACACTACCGCCCCTACCTTAAAGTTTTGGGTAGTTAAATCGATATGAAACAAGGGGAAGCGTACGTCACGTTATACATACCTACGCACTAAAATAACATAGTTTTAGTTTAATGTAATAGTTGAAATAACAGTCTCCCGACAGACTACTAAGATACACTACCGATCCCCCGCACCATCAAGTTTTGATGTAAGCACATCGGTTTATATCGGCGGGTCTAAAACCCCTAGATACGTTTATCTACGGATGAAAAATGACAAAAAAAATAATCCACCCAGCAATTTTTCCTTTAATTACAATTAACTTAAATTTTTTATCGTTTTCAGGTGGGATTTTTTTTATTAAAAGCCCTTTTAAAATATAAAAGAGAAATAAGTAAATTTTGAAGTTGAATTAAATTCTGACACGTATACTGAGAGTTAGTCAGTTTCCGAAACGAGTGGTTAGATGCAAAAAAATAATGTCGCTAGATCAATATTAACATATAAGAGTATCTAGGAGTAAGAAAGTTGCCGCCATAAAAAAATTATTAATTTTTATATTTTTTCCATCTGTTTTACTTTTTTCCGGAGTGTACGTATCGAGACGTTAAAAGAGCCGGCTTTGTAGTCGCTCGGTAGATAAATACAGACGATCGTTAAGCATATCGTCTTGGCAAGTGTCTAAAGTCTTTTAAAAATCACAATCAAATAAAAGTTTAAATCCCTTTGAAGTGGGCACTTTCTATCACAGAAGCATATTTAAAATATATATGAGAACTATTTGAAATGTTAATGAAGTAAGGAAAGCGGACTGATTTTTGCGGTCATCCATTGGTTCGTTTTGATCATATGATGTCGACATGGCAAGTAGGTAGAACATTTGTGGTTACCTACTGCATTGTATAGGACTCGTCGCACATTACTCATTCGATGTGTATCAGTTAAATTTTAAAATAAAATGCTTTTTTTTTTCAGAATACGGTTTTGAAATTTAACATACTTTTTAAAAAAAAATACAATTTATATCATTTCGTCATTTGAATTTTAACAAAAAGATTTTTAACTTTTTACTAAGCTCTTTATTGTACCATTTTTAATACAATTTACAAGTTTTGAACAATTATTTTTATCATACGCACCCACACACACGCACCCTCTCCCTCATTCATTCCCACACGCACATGAATCCTCTCCCTCATTCATTCACGCATACACACATTCACATACACATGAATACAAACGTCACACAAATACAATTACTAAACTTCTTTTCTTATATATTATGTGTCATTATATTTACAGTGGATTTTTTTAATTGGCTTTAGTATTGTTAAGATTTTTCTAATTATTTTGTTTATGTAATAGCTGTAAAAATCCCAAATGAAATAATATAAAACATAGTACAGAAGTTAAGTATACCGTCTCGATATATACAGATGAAGATTGCGTTTGTAATTGAGGCCCAGTAATGCATACTGACGATTTAACGATATTAAAAATTAATTAGAACGATTAAAATATGACGAAGCAGAGAACATCTAAGATTTTAAGAGGGTGTGAGTATCTAATTTATTAATATTTTCAACATAGATAAAGAACGTTTTGTAAAAAGAATACAGAAGTCTTAGCATTTATACGGCTTATAACCTGTTGTTGGGTGGTTTAAGTGGCCACTTTACAAACTTTATTTTTTAATATAAATAACTCTTAGGGGGGTTGAATCCAGTTCTTGTCTACAAAATATTGGATACTCATAAAAATTTTGTTATAAAATATTACCACAATCATCGTCAACCCCCTTCCGTACCGCATAGGGCACTGCATTGGAAACCAAATGCAACGTATTTCAATAATTTTCCAGTCCAAGAACAATAAAATATTGCAATTAGAAAAAGTAAAATCAATAATTTAACTCGACTCTGCCATGAATCAAACCCTGGACCACAAGAATGGTAGATAAAAACGTCGACCACGACACTACGAGGCAGAGGTATCTCCAGTCAATATACTTTTTCGGGATTTTTACCTAAGAGTAACCATCGAAAACACGTATCTGGGGTTTTAGTTCTATTTCACACACAAAACTGTATTCTTCATCCACTCGAGCAGAGAATTATAAACTAAAGGTTATTATAAATAATTACTTGTTTATTTGTGAAATCGTTTATTGACTTGAAAAGCGCTACTTTTTAGATATGTAGGGTCCATAGTCCATAGTCGATGACACACACGTGTTAAATTAGTTCACCTGAAGTAGAAAAGTGACCGACGATGCAATGTCATCATTTTCTATCGAACCCAGTACAACTTATATTACAACTCTAGCAATATTGCACATAAAGGCGGGATCGTCGCCTAGCAGCACATTCACATCGTCCCTACCATGAAGAAATGAACTACAAAGGAACGTCGTCTATAAAGAGACCAGAGGACGCAGCCAACGTCAGTCAGCTCGTTCAGTCAGCCCAACAAGATCTGTGCAGTTTGCTCAACTCTAGCATGTAGTTCAAGTGAAGTTACTTTTACCTATCATCGCCGCTACGCTCGCGCCACACAACCAAGTGCTGTATCTTATTCGCCATGTAATAAATACGCATTAAACACCAACCTCGTGACTTCTCTGTCAATCTCTAACTGGGGTAGGAACTCCAACCAAACACCCAACAAAATAAATCTTACAGATACAAGGCCTGCAGTCCAAACAGTGTATTACATGATTTGTAATATTTGTCTGTAAGAATGTGGTTTTTAAGAGTTGGCCTATAGATTGACTTTTTTAAAAATTAAATTTAATATACAGTGCTCATAAAGTTGTTACTCACGAAAACGGCGCGATAAAAAATGTCAAAATTAATTACTATTTTTTAAAGGGATAAAAACCATACTTATGTTAAGTCACTTCATATCACATCACTTATAAAAAATACAATTAATAGTAATGAAATAACACAAAAACATCCAATATACAAACATGTAATTCGCCAATTATAAATGGTGATTGCGTTAGTTTTTACAGCATTTTACGGTAACTTTTCACAAAAATATAACATTTTAATTCACATAATTCTCTAAAATGTATATTTAAAGCACTTACTTTGTGGTTATTCATTATAATATAATAAAAGTAAAACAACTTTGTTTTTAAAAACTTTTTTTTCTACCGACTGGTTTCAAAGCTACACAAGCTTCTTTATCGAGGTATATTTAACTAATTATTCTTATTCTATTTTATTTTAACAGTGATTACTAAATATTATCAAATAATCACACATAGAATCATATGGTGCCAATAAGTCAAGTCATTTTGTCATTTTGCTCTTGTAAAGATGAACGCTATTTTAATTTTTAAGATTTTCAAGTAGTCTCTTTTTAATATTTGATTTTTAAGATCCAGTGTCTTTATTGAAATTATGGTTATTTTCTAACAGATGGTTTGCGAATTCAGAAAAAAAATAATATCCACCTCAGTAGTGTTCTTTTACTCCTATATTAAAGTTTCTTTTAGTTTTTCCACTGCAAATTGAATCACAATCATTACAATTAAATTTGGTATTTAATGCCAGATTTATTAAATTCAGAGACCTTATCATTGTGATTTTTGACTATGTTTTTTTATTATAAATTAAATAGAATGCAGGTTGAATGTATGATGGTAGGGAATAAGATAATTGTTTAGAAAAAATGACATTTATTAAAGGAATCCGCCTCCATTTTTTTAGGTGGGTCTGCTTTATTAATTGTGGAAGACTATAAATATTTGTTTATAATAAAATAAATATAATAACTTTGTTTTTAACCACTATTTTTTTTCCACCGGCCGGTTTCAAACCAATCAAGCTTATTTGTCAGGGTTTACGTAACTAGTTAAAAAAATGATTGATTTATTTTATTATACTGAATGACTGTGAACAAAGTAAGTGCATCAAATATAAAATTTATTTATTTATAAGTTTGCGTTTTTATTTTTGATTGAATATTTTATCAATTATGCTCGCATTACGTCTAATATTATGAGCAATTTGTTTTATTAAATTAAGTTGAAGAAAAATCGGATTGTGGTCCCGTGGCTAGTGTTGCAGACTCACGGATCAGAGGTCCACAGAATCCACAACTGGATTCCCATTTTCGAATGGTGAGTTAGTTACAACTCGTATGAAAATGCCCCCAAAAGTCGAAAATATGGATAATAATAAAAACGCAAATACATATTAAAAAAAAAAAAAATGAAAATAAAGTTATTTTTTACAACTCGACTTTACTTATAAGCTCCATATGTTTCGGCGTATATTTATTTGATATTTATAATCACTGTTTTAATAAACTAGGATGAGATTCATTAGTTAAGTATACTTTGATAAAGGAGCTTTGATAGCTTTGAAACCGGTCGCTAGAAGGAAAACAATATGAGTGGTTAAAAACAAAGTAGTTTTATATTCATTTTACTTTAAAAATTCTCACTCTAATAGAAAGAATTTTTTTTTTTAATTTGGAAGTTTTAATACAAACGTACGTATTTGATAAAATGTGGTAGTAAATTTAATCAATAATTGTGTCTTTACCTGATTTTCAATAAAACATTTGCATTGAGCTTCAGAAAGAAATTATTCTGTGAAAGTCCACATTACCATACAAGATTTATTGAATTCAGTATATGTGGGATTTGCTACCGAATCCCAACTAGTATTATTCAAATGTTCCCGCGTAATGGAAAACCGTATTCAAGTCATGGCTTATGAACGAATTTACTGCCAAAATGAAAATATATATTCTTCATTTCAGCTATTCTCGACACAAGTCAACCGTCTTGGAAAGATTTCTTACGTCCAGCGTGTCTTTCATAATCTCATATATCATTATAACATTCATAAACGCACATACTCGCAACAATAATGGTGACATATACTAAAATTATTTTGATCCTAGAAATGCTGATTCTACGAGTAAGTTGGGTGTTTTGGGAAATTCAATATATATTTTTTTACTTGTACGCGATAAATATTAAAGCATTTAGTTGCTCGACAAAGTTTTTTGAAAATGAATGACAAAACAAGCAAACGGATAGAACGCCATATCACTCTTGCTTTGCATACAAACCTCGCTTCCTCTACATTCATACATCTTCTCATGTACGCACGCTGATTATTCCTACTCTTGACAAGTCCTTCTTCTCTTATTGCCCTGTCAGGTATCCCCAACGTTGGCAATCACTGGCAAAAGCCTCTCTGTCCTGTGCTGCCTGGAAAATCTGCTTCACAGTCCCGAAGCCAGTCCACACTCGTATATTTCGGAGCCAGGACATCTTTCTTCTTCCAGCCCCTCTGTGACCTTCAACCTTGCCTTCCAAAATTAAATGAAGAAAGTGGTACTTTTTTCCACGCATTATATGCCCCAGATATGAAATTTAACGAACTTTTATGGTGGTTAAGAGTTTTCTGTTCGTTTTAGCTTGATTTAAAACTTCTGAATTCGTTGTCAGGTCTGTCCAAGATATCTTAAGCATTCTGCGATGCAACCGTATCTCAAAAGCCTCCAGCCTGTTTATAGTGATTACTCTCATAGTGCAAGTCTCGCAGCCATACAACAATACAGACCACACAAAACATTTTACCTATCTTTGCCTTATTTTCAGGTTGAGATAAGCATTGAAAAATATGGATTTAATTTTATTAATAGCAGCTCTTGCTGTCTTAATTCTGCATTTAATTTCTATATCTGGGTCAAAGGTCTCTGTTAGAATGCAGCCGAAGTATTTAAATTTGTTCACCTTTTCAATGTCACTACCCTTCAATTTGAAAGAAAATGCGGAGTAATCAAGTCGGCCAAATGTCATCCATTTTGTTTTGCCAAAATTAATTGTTAAACCCAGTTGTTCGCCAAATGCATCCACACTATTTAATAGCTCCTTAAGATCGGTAATGGTATCCGCCAACAAAACAGTGTCGTTGGCGTACCTGATATTGTTGATTACAACTCCATTGATCTTCAGGCCTCTTTCATTGTTGTTCAACGCTTTCTTAAAAACAGCGTCAGAATACAAGTTAAAAAGCAAGGGGGACAGGATACAACCTTATTGCACTCCCCGTTGAAGAGGTATTACATCTGATATTTAGTTTCCGCATCTGATTTCAGCTGTTTGGTACCAGTATAGGTTTTGGATAAACATTTGATCTTTGATATCCAAATGCTTTCTCATAATCAATGAAATATGCTAAAATCTCTTATCTCTGATCACAGCACTTCTGCAGCAAAAAAATGATAGCTTATAAAACCTCTCTTGTACCGAAAGCATTTCTAAAGCCAAAATGCAGATCATCCAGATCCTGTTCGCATGTATTCCGAATCCTCGCATGTATAACTTTAAGGAACAATTTCAGTAAATGACTCATCAGACTTATTAATCTGTAGTCACTGCATTTTTTTGGATGCTGCCTTTTGGGCAATGTCACAAAAGTACATCTAAACCAGTCAGTTACATGTCCATTTTCAAATATTTGATGGACTTTATCGTGCAATATTTTTCTCGGTCATCCTCGTTTTCTACATTAATGAATGAAAACATAATTAATAATGGTTTTTGTAAAAACGAACCACAAGTTCTTATGAATCAATCAATTATAGCGTTGTCATGTGTTATGATCACTGCATAGATAGTGGTTGTGATAGATTTCATGTTTCGGGTAGCGATTTTTTTCAACGTTTAGTCTATTTTAACAGCCATGAGGATTTACTTTTAAATGTTGGCACAACTCACCGAATACATCTCACGCCGTCACGGGCAAAGTAATTTCAAAATTTCAAAACCTATCATCGTGATGATTATACGATACAAAAAAATATTTTGGAAAATAACTAAACTTCTTCATTGTAGATTAAAAAAACATGGTTTAATAATTCCGTGAATCCCACCTTTATCGATAACCATTACTTATTTACTTCGCAAAAATCAACAAACCGAAGAGTTGAAGAACTATGGATGTTCAACCATAAGCAGAACAGTAAACGTTTTTTTTTTCTTTTAGTCTTAAATTAAAGTCCTGCTGAGTTGCATACATACAACTCGTCAGCAGGTTCTTATAAATTACATAGATTATTTACACTTAACCTACATTAACAATAATTTTACTTGAAAAACAATTACAGATTACATTATGAAAAATTAAAAACTATCACTAATACAAAAAACTTTTTTCTAATAACCATAATTTGAGCAAACGTCGCACTCCTGTATTTAACGCAGTATTTTTAACATTGTTTGGTAACATGTTAAATATTTTAGGTATACTGTGTGTCCTTTTGCCATATTTATTGCAGTATCTAGGAACAGCCCTTCCATACTAGTAAACCTGGTGTTGTAATCATGTACCAACTTGAGTTTATACTCGGAGTGCGACGCATGCTGACAAATTAATTTGTACCAAAGTAGAGCCCTAACAGATAATTTATTTACAGATTTTTACATTAATGATATTGAAAAATTGTGTCTCTGGCGGTATAAATCTTTATGTAGTAGCAATTTGATCACAGAATATGGTAAGGTTTGAATAAAATTAATATAAGTTTCACTTGATAACCCCCAGGAAGTTATGGCGTATCGTATAATTGATTCAGAGAGAGATAAATAAATAATTCGTGAAGTATTAACAGGGACATAATATTTTAATATGTACATTCTACAACTTATTGCTCTTAATCGCTCACACAATTTTCTAATATGTACATCCCATTTAAATTAAAATTACAATCCATAGTTAAACCTAAATAAACATACTGCTCAATATTTTCAATATTTTCACACATGCACGGTTGCATAATATCACTATGGATACACGTATAGTTATGTGATAAAATTGACGGTGTTGTGTGAGATTTATATTTCGGTGATCTTATGTGCATAAGTTTGGTTTTCTTTGAATAAATTATTAATATTAATATTAGCATTAATAGCAGAACAGAGCTTACTTCTTCCACTCCTTATCTATGCTGATGTATGTTATCCAGATGCTACTTATTAATTACTTCAAATTGAGTTGGAACGATTGCAAAATGTTTGTATACGATATATCTTTGATCTTCGCAAATTCGACCACATAATCGAATCTCGCACGCAATTACACTGGCTTAGTATCAGGCATAGAACAAACATTCACATTCTATCACTTCTTCACAATATTTTTAATAATCCCACTTCGCCTGTTTATCTAAGAGATTTCTTCCAACCTCTATCACAACACGGACTATATCTTCGCCCTAGTAACGAGAGAACCTTTTTAATACCCTGTCATCGCTTTAGTTTTCTAGCCTCCTCTTTCACAGAAGTAGCCGCTCGATTGTGGAATAATCTACCCACTAATGTTTGAGACGCCCCTTCTTTATTTACATATAAGTCAATATTTGAATATCACTATCTTAATATTTCAATTGTTCCTTTATCCTTCTTGTTTCTTTCCCATCCCCTTTCCTCTCTATAGTATAGTGTAAATTTTTTGTATTTTTTATTTTATTAATCTTTGTTTTAATTTTGTATAAAATCGTAAGATTCAGTATGTCCATGTACTCAAGATGTTTATTTTTTGGGTGATACCGTGTGTATTGGATATGTTCCGACGTTTTGGCTACCATTGCAGGAGCCATCTTCAGGGTAAACTGAGTGTTTTGTAAAAAAAAGTATGTGTTTAAGTACTAGTTCACATACTTTTTTTTTGGTAGTTTAGTTAGGGTATTTGGGTAAGTAAGAAAAAATTGCCTTAAGGCAATATGCCCGCCCTTATACGTTTATCAATTGTATATCTACATAAAGTGTAAAATAAATAAATGTTGTTGTGTAAAGTAACTTTACACTATAATAAATACTAAACACTATGTAAACTGAGGAAAAAAGAGAAGTAAATTTTTCACTGACTGAGATCATATTGATTGGACATGATCAATTTTCTGAAACTAATACAGTGTTTTTAAAAACGTTTAAAATTCTATCTGGAAGCCATTAGATATGTTTATCTGACAGGACTTTAAAAGGGCTACGGATAATAGTGAGAAACTCCATTCGGTATTCATAGAGATAGGAAATGGGACAAGACCACTGGATGTGTTCAGAAGATTGATTAGGATATCCGCAGCAGCACGAAGGAAAATCAGTGGTTTTGTATGAACATTATTCATGTGAGTATGTAAAGTGTTAAATAAATTAATAAATAATCCGGAACTTTAAACGTGATACCTAAAAACTGTAACCGCAACGGTACAAATCGGATGATATTACAATGAAATCCTAAATGTAAAAAAATAGCAGAAAACAAAACTCCTGACAGTGAAGAATATTAGATTTTCTCTTCGGGGAATACTGAGATTTCTTTCTTTTGTATTTTAAAATAAACAAATTGGGTTTAAATTGCTTTACTTAATAAAATTAGCATCTGATGTTTCGCCGGTAACAGCTCCATTTTCTGTCGATCATTAATTTAACGAAATTACAGAAAATTCGTTACGGGATTATATTTAGCATTTCCCGTAAAAAAAGGATGCATTTCTCAGAATTTAATTTTTAGAACTAGGTAAATAAGTCTTGAGTAACAATTGAAACACATTTATTTTATTTATTTTTGCACCACAACAGGCCAGGATGCTCAATTACAGTGGTGAATTACATCACATAACACCCAGGCCTGAGAAAAATCACCTTTTTTTATTTTTATGTTCACACCTAATTATTTAATCTATTTTCGATTGGTTTCAAAGCAAAACGTGCGTTTTTATCGAAGTATAATGAAAAATTTAGCATAAATCATATTTTATCATTTTAACAGTATCATAAGTTTGATACATATGGAGGTGATAAAAAACATTTTTTTTATTTTTTTTTATTTGAGAAAAAAACAACAGTTTTGACATATATTGTATACAGAAAATAAAAATATATATAAACGAAAATTGTGAAAACAGTCAATATAAATTTCCACAGTGGTGTAAGCTATTGATTAAGTACATTATCGGTATAAAAAAATCAGTTTAACAATTAAAAAATGTTATGCACTTAGAAGTTGCAAATAAAATAAAAATACATATATTTATACACAGTAAGAAAAATAAAGTAAATAGAAACAAGATAAATTTAAATTTAAAGAATAAGAAAAGAAAAAAGTTATATTAAAATAATGTAAAAGGTACAAAATATAATAATAAACATACGAGAACATACATAATTACCGACACCGTGTAACTAAACAGGTGTACTGTCTATAAGGAATCTTCTATATTTCATATAGGAGAGATGAAAAATGTCTGCGTGACCGGAGAGAACAGTATTATAATAATGACATGCTCTAAAGAAAAAGTCGTTTTTCCTTGAGTTAGTCCCAGGTACTGGCAAATCAAATGTAGTATGGAGTCTTGTTCTGTTAAGTACAAGATATTTTAAAGAACTTGTAAGTAAAGTAAAGCTTAAGTGAGATATGTGTTGTTTCATAGTCTTGGCCTTAAAGTGATTTCTTTATTATTAGGTACTGGGGTCGCATCCCATCATCTCTGTCGTCAAACCTTATTATTCAAAGAAGCGATTGTGATTTACAAACATCCCGACAATGAAAACATAGATGGCGCAATACGATTCAAATCCCCTTGGTACCAGGTAATAATTAAATCACATATATGCGTAGACTGTGAGTGCTTGCCCACAGTGGCGAGCGTTTTGCGGCGCGGTGCGGTTGAGAGACGCGTAGCAAGCCATGGGTCCATGCGCGGGCTCCGCGCGCGATTTGGTCATCTGTTGGGTGTCCTAAACCTTTTTTTTTACAATAAATGCCGAAGATTCGTATTTGTTGAAAAATTCTTATTTTCGATGGTAAACACTGAGAGTTAAACATGGTACTAATGATATTTATTTAGAGAGGTAATTTTTCACACTCTACGAGAAATTATAACAGTCAATGTTGTTTTTTATTACACAAGTCTCCGAATCCCTGGTATCGTCTGTTTTGCTGCAAGTCCTGCAAGGTAAGGTTCTTTTCCATCTCGTTTGCCTCTGCGACCTCCCGATCTTCAGGTCGAGTGGAATGAATCCACTCAAAACTTGAGCTGATACCAAGGAAATCGTTCTGTATCAAACGCTCTGCACTGAAACGACAAAGATATCAAATTAACCAGCTTGTTTAAATCCTGAGTACATTAAGTGAAATGCATCTAAATAAATAACGCAAACACCGAAGATAATTGGTGTAATGCAATCCGAAACGTCGAAAGTACAATTTAATCTAGAAGCTAGATGTTTAAAAATAAATTAATAAATTTGTCGAACACAATAATCAAAATTCTAATGGACTCGCACGTAGGTAAATTTTTAAAACCACATTTGAAAAATAACATAAGGAATATTTTAAGTTAGTCCAAACGTTTGTAGACATGCCTTGATTTCATTCCCTAGAGAGTTATTAAGATTGAAATGTATTTCAACAGAGGGAGAAAACTTTTTTGAAAAGGTAATAGGGATGTCTAGGCATTAAAATTACTTATGACTAATCATTGACTAGATTGGGTCAATGATAGGTCACATATGAAAAATTATAATAAATAATAATCTTAATGTTTTTATAGCATAGAAGGGAATCAACCGCGGGGTTTAAAATTTGTAGTAAAGCAACTGATATACATTTTATTGATGTCATTTTAATATTGATAAATTTACACGAAAGCTCAAAACTTCCCCCTTGCAAGTTAGCTTTTAACTGCCGTTTAAAATCTTAAATTTAACGGCGAAAATATATCTTATCGAGCTTTTTATTACACCCCTCTGGAGATATTATTTGTTAATACGGGGCATAAAGAATAAAAAAGTCTACAAGTATATTATTTTATTTCTCTGACTGCTTCCCTCGCAAATTCATTATCCTCCAAGTCCACTGGGAACACTAAAGTTCAATGTGAAATAATTCTTCGAGAATTAAGTACATTGTTTACAGGATACAATACTTTTTGAAGAGCATTGTATATTTTGACAATGAAAAATAAATGACTTTCATAATATCAATATAATTAAATTAAGCTTGTCAATTTTTAAAAAATGTGTATAATTTTTTTTGTTTATTTGTGCATGTTGTGTTCACATATAATTAATGAACAATATCTACACGTAATAAATCCGGTCTTTTGTCTACAAACATTTGGACAAACTCAAATATTGTAATAAATTGTGATTTTTATACCAATTTCGTATGTATTGTTTATTTTTTATTAACCATAGCAATTTTTTTTTTCAAAATTTCTTTTTTAAATGAAAGAAAAGCAATTTTTTTAATTTAAAAATGGAGACTATCCTTAATAGCTTAGACTGGCATCCCTTCCACAAACCTCTACTTATCCCCTACCCAGTCGCATCCCTAGTCCTCATCCGGTACGCAATGCGTCGTTGGTCAAATACGTTTTTAATCACAATTTTTAAAAAATGCTATGTCACAAAAAATAATAAGTATATAAAAAAATGTTTTTGTTAAGTTTTGCGGTATGGCCCTGAAAAGCTGTGTTTAATAAAAAAAATCGCACATCTTGTGCGTGGGTATACTGATTTATTCAGATAGCACAAACGTACAAGTACATATTATAGATTAAATATACTCGAACATACACACACGATTTACAATAAGAAAAAAATAGTACAAATATATTTCAAAGTGTTGGTCTTCTTCATTTTTCTCTACGGAGTCGGAACATGGACAACCTAGTCGATGAAACGAAAGAAAATAGACGCCTCTAAAATGTGGTGCTGAAGAAGAATGGTTAGGATATTATGGACGGAAAGTAGAACGAATTCGTACATGCTCAAAGAACTTCAATTAAGCACAAGATAATTGACTTTATATCGACCGACTATTCTACGTTTCTTTGGCCATATCTCGGGACGAGAATGTACAAACCTTGATAAGACTGTCATGCTGGGCAGCGTGCCTGGAAGAAGACCGAGGGATAGATCTCCTATCGGATCGATCGATCATGTTAAGGAGGCTACCAATTCTGCGGAAGCAGTGCACTTTTTTGGAGATTGAAGGGCGTGGAGAAGTTTGGTGCATCTTTTAACCTTTGGAGATCACAACCATAAGGAATCTGACTGTGGAATAAGAAGCAGAATATAGCCAGAAATTTCCTGTGTTTAGACAGAACCTTTTTTGTGTGTTATGGATTGGTAAACAATTCTAATGAATAATAATGATATTTCAACTACTACTACCATCACGCCATTTCCCCGTAGGGGTAGGCAGAAAGAATGAACCGCCACACACGTCTATCCTGGCATACAATCCTAGCCTCTTCCACATTCATACATCTTGTCATACATGCCCTTCGGTTCTGTCTGCTTTTGACATGACCAGATTTAAGATTTTGGTTTATCTGATCATGCCACGTCTTCCTTGGTCGTCCTCGTTGCCGTTAATTTTCGCCATATATACTTGTTTTACCATTCTTTCGTCGTCCATTCGTTCTACGTGACCAAACCATCTCAGAGACTATTTCTTAATCTTATCAATTATACTTGTCTCAGATTTACACTCTCGCCTGATTTCATCATTCGTAACCCTGTCATACATTGATTTCCCACACATTCGTCAAAGAGATTGCATTTCAAAATGAAAAATAAATATAATTAGCAATCATATCAATAATAATATAAATATAAGCATAAATATGAATTACAAAATACATCAATAATAATAAAAAAATAAAGATTAATTTGAAAAAAAATTGAAAATAAAAACAGACAAAATATTTAGTCAAAGAATCAATTTACAGGATAAAAAAAATGGCTATTTTTTATACATCTGCTCACAATCTTCTTAATATGCATTGCAACTGACATAAGTTTTTATGTAAGGGTCCAACATGTTAAAAAAAACCTCTGTAAAACGCAGTTCGGCTTTAAGTTATAAATAAAAAATAAATGTCTTAAATGATGATAATATCAATAAAAGAACCCAGCATTTACCTCAAACTTAATGCAATAACCAATAAGCTTGCGTTTCAAAGGTCACGGCTCATTTTCTATCACTGAAAGAAACTCTCGGCAAGAATTAATAAAATGAAGGAAAAAAATCGATAAAATTAAGTCTTTCTTTTGCGATGAAAGGAGAAAGTTTTGAAGTTTATGTAATTTTCATTTTACCTTTATTCAAAGGCCAATAGAGAGACATTTTAATAAGATGAATGAACCCTATTCATTCTAGTTGTTAGAATATATTATTTGAAAAGAGCCTTTCGTAAAATACTTACGAGTCCTCACGACGGAACCCTTGCAGAGTAAAGTAAATATGAATTTCATCTGACATAACGTAATGAAGACAAATTGTTTCTTAGTCCATCAACATATATATTCCTGAAAATTTAATATAACTGTAACTTCGTTAGTCAAGTCTAAAAGCTCCTTACGATAAGCTTAAGACAGATGCCAAATGCGTGGAAGAATTAAAACTGCTTTAAAGTTTTTTCTGCATTTGAAAATGACTGCAGTAGCAGAAAACGTTTTCATACCACAGTAAAAGTCCACCCAGCCCGATATAATAATATGGAGTGGATTGACTTTATCATTTAACTCATTAATTGACAGATAAACGCACGAACCAGTTCACCATGAGGCCGACTAATCTCCACTCGATTTCCTCCAGCAAAATTTTCATCCACGAATAGAAACTAAAGAAATAAAACGAAAAAAGAAAATAATATCGAAATATCTACCACACCTGATTTTTAGTGACCGATTGAAATAAGATTTTCAGCTGAAACCGAAAGCGAATTAGAATTTCGGTATCTGTTCTAGTTTCGGCCAAAACCGAAACATATTTCAATAATTTAAGTGGCCATGACTCTTGGCCATTTTGCAACAATTACTCGACCATTCGGTAGCTAAAACTGGGTTAATTTCCTTGAGTTACAAACATTAATTTCTACTATGGTATTTTATTTATACAAATTTCTTCTTCTTCGCTGTCTGAAGCAAAGTTCCACATCTCATCTTCTACTGAGCTAAATTATCTGCAGCTCCCTTCAGCTTAACATATGAGGCGCAGTACAAATCCTCGCACACTTGTTCTAAGTTCTCCCGCCATGAGCGACCTCTGTGATTTGTCCTCTCAGCCATTCCCTCTATCATCATGCAGGAGACCCTTATGACGCATAATGTGGCCAATTCATTGGGCTCGCCTCTGAAATGGTTTGAATAATGCGCCTCCCTTAATCGATCCTATTGCGATCTACGTCATAAATGGTGTGGTCTCTCCAGGAAATTCAAAATATTCTTGTTTAGCACCACATGTCAAAGGCTTCTAACCTCTTTGAGTAAGCCACCATGTCTCATGCACCATATGAATGTTAAAACATAAGTTTATATGATTATTATCATTATTTAAAAGCGTGATCTATCGAGCCTTAGCAGACATTACTCATACAGCCCTATAGTATGGCCAACGTGAACACGTCATGATTTTCCGCTACGCATATGAGTATCAGACACTTACTGTATTCACGACTTCAAGAATTCTTAATTATTTATTCTTTAAATATTGGCTCATAGCGGAAATGGTAATGGAACATTAAAAATCGTTAATGATAATAGGAGAAATGTGACGGCACATTTTAAGACCATTTTCAGAAACCTATAAGGTTAGATGGAGCGTTGGTGTTCTGGACACCATGTTACCTACTTAATGAATCCATTATAATTTTAGATGGATTTGAAAGGTAATGAAAACTTAACTTCTGCTTATCCGATCAGTTTAATAAATAGTTTAAGAGGCTGGTGTCTGGAATTGAAAATTATAAAAAAATGTTTTAAGTATGACCAAATGTTTAAAAACACGCTGGATTTTTTCACCAGTGAGTTAATAAGATCTTAGTTTATTGCGAAAGAGAGGGAAAACATTTTTATAAAGGGAACATGGAAGTCTAAGAGCATGATAAAGATCTCGCTCCCTGCCTAATAGCCCGATACTTTACAGATCTGGGCTTGGAAGGGGATATTGAGCAAAATGAGAACTCTCGCCTTCCACATAGTAGCCAGGCTCTTTATAGACCTGGGCTATGTGGGCGATAACTATTCACGGGGACCCGTCACAATAGATCTGCACAGGTTGCAGTGATGTCAGGAGCTTAACGCATATCACTGACCCCCAGTGGCGAGCCGTGCTTTATTTTATAGGTAATCTATTAAAAATGTTCATTAATTTATACTACATATAAGTACTTACATAACACGTAAGTAATGTAATTATAAATGACTATTTTTTTGTTATTCTGTGAAAATCAACTCAAACAACAATTATTATTAAACACGCGATAAACGTAGTTTTATTCTACACTATTTTAATACCATACTTGCACAAAAGTTTATTAACAAATACCACAATGACATTCCGCAGGTATTTCCATTATGATCTGTCATTGACAGTACTGTCAAGACTTGAGCACTGCACGATTTCTTTTAAAATGAATAATGCCTAAAACGGCCACTGCGAACGCCACCTGTCCTATGTGATACATAATATGTCAACGGTATCCCATCAAAGAAAAATAGTCCTTCGGAAATGTTCGAAATACTAGTTTCCAAATAGAGAATCTCCTAAAAATATTTGTAATCTGCAAGTTTGTTTTAGTACTTAAAAAGCCGACTTGGGTTAAAGACGAAAAATACAGTGTACTTTTTTGTATGGAAGAATAAGCTGAGGTAATCGGCTAGTTTCATCGTTCAGTAAGAATGGGCTGGGCGCGCTCCATAGATATTTTTTTGTAGAAAGATATAAACGGTGATTTATAATAAATGACAATTACCTAATTTTTTTTCCCATAAACATGGTTACTTTAATTTATTATTATTTAAAGTCAAATATAATGGTAAGCTGTGCATAATCGCTTACTTTGACGATTCGCCCCTGCTGACCCCCACCTCTAAGAATAAGAATAAAACATATACAATTTACATAGGCACATATACACAAGGGTGGGCATATTGCCTTAAGGCAATTTCTTCCTACCTACCCAATTCATTCAATTTGAGAAAATTAGTGGTATATGAACACACTGTAAGTATATTATTATATTTTTATAATAAAACAGCAGTTATTGTTTTAATATTTTTTTTAGAAATAAATATTGACTTAATATCTACACTTTACTATGAAGAGAAGAGGGGGTAAAGAGGGAAGGATAAATATTTTTTTTACGTTTTACCATAAGCAAAATTTTGCAGTGTTTAAAGTGGCCACTTAAACCAACCAATGGTCATGAGCTCTGTAAATGCCTAAACTTCGAAAAATCCTTCTTGAAAATGTTTTCGCTCTCAGTAACCATAAATTTATATAAGATACACATATTTGTACAGAAAAATCTATTTCGCTTTACAGACAACTGAAGAAATTTCATTGTAATCGGAGCCTACGAATTTGATGACTCCTGTCTTAAGATTTTCCTGTATCGCTAAATGAATATTTAACGGAAGTAAGCTAATCTCATGAATGCTTCAAGGGATGTAAACGGACCTAACGCATTAGGGTCTATAATCTCAGGTAAGATTATTTACTATTCATGACGTGTTAGTGCGTCAACAGTAGATAAAATATTATGCTACCACCCTTTTTATTCATAAATTTATAAGTGAACGGGAAAAGAACCTACATATTAAATCCACATCATCATCCCTCTTTTCGCCCCCAGTAGTGCAAAAGGCGCTGCATCGGTAAACCAAATGCAGGGTAGTTTGATCATATGTTACACAAAGATAAGGTGATCAGTGTTAGTTATGCCAAGCGCTGTATAAAACAAAATACGCAGCAACATTGGGAAAAGCATTACCGCGCTTCTGCTACAGAAAACATGACCACATTTCTCATGAAATGGCTCAAAATTAGACAGCGGAGAGACCATCACTCCCTCTCATTTCTGTTTATTGTAGTTCATAGTCCTAACGCACCTATATTTTTGTAAAAAACTTCTTCGCTCATAAGTTCATGGTTTACCTTTTTGTTCTAATGAGGAAGTTCAGACTTTTAAACTAAGCCAAATCTTTTTTAAAAAATCGTGTTATCAGCGATATGATAAGTTTTGTATTTCTAAAATTACTCCACGTATGACGTCTCAAGTTCTCTTCCGCTTCTTCTCGATCAGTTCTGCAGATTGATCCTTTGGATTACCGTAAACCGGAAATTCTATTATCATTGGTAGATTCATCTAAACTAGTGACGTCGTTCAGTAGTTTGTTTTTTTCGTATGTTTTCAAGAAATTTCGCATTATAATTTAATGCTCTAAATTTACCGCGCGTAAAAAATCTTTTTTTTAATCTAATTTCCCGTAGAGCTGAAGTTCCTTATTCTTTAAACACTCTCTTAAGATCCATCTCCATTTCTTCTTTTTTCTTTAATTTATTTCAATAGTGTCTATGCAGCTCGATTGTGGAGTCATCTCCCATCCATTATCAAAGATGTTTCAACATTATCTCTGTTTAAATCACGTCTGAAGAAACAGTTCCTTTCTCTTCCTTTATCTATCCTTCTTTTCTTTTTCTTCTTTATTCCTTTTTCCTGTTGAGTATTAATATCGATTTAATGTATTTTTTTTGTTTACCGTATGTCCGAAGGTCCGAGCTCTCATGAGAAACAATTTATATAAAAATCAAAATGATAGAGACACACAAATAGTTAAAATTTATACTGCGAAAAAAAATCATTGCAATAGTGCCATAATCCAGGGGGAAAATATGGAGATACGTATGGAGCTATGAGAAGTTACATACACAGGTTTGAAATAATGAACGATGACTATTGTCTGTGCAATAATATCTCCTATTCCAACATATATTCTTTTAATGTCTATTTTTCAGCTTAAAATGTCATAATTTTGAAGTAAAATGCAGGTAAGATAGAATATCGCTAACAAATGTTCACATGGTCATTAATAGTAGTTATGCATGCCTATTCTTCTTTGACTTCGATACAATTGTAATTAGACTCGACAAAAAAATTAACTTAAATCGATACTAAAATAACACGGTTTTTTTCCAAAAATTTTAAATGAATAAAGGTCTATGAATCATCATCATTCTCTTCCGCACTTAATTATGCATAGGGCACTACATTGATCCATCGATTGCAGCGTATTTTAATCATTTTCGTAACATGAAAGTAAGATGATCAGTCTTACGCTTCAGGTACCAGTCTCGGGACTATGAAATATTCTAGTGTAAAAAACCCTTTTAAATAAACATTTGATTTCAACCATGTCGGTAATCGAACCCGAGACCTCTTGCATGGAAAGCAAATGCGCTGACCATTACACTACGAGGCCGAAAATATGAAATACGGTCAAGTAATTTTTTTTTACTATTTATTAGTGGCATAACAAATATTTTCAAATTTGCAGTTTTTAATTCCGGAGAAAACGGTACATTTTTTTTATTTTTTTTTTTTATTTATTTACAATTTTAAAAAACCCGTTAGGGTTACATTAGAAATTTAATATTGTCTAGTCATTTTATGTCTCGTCTAGTCTAGTTAGTTCAGTCATCATGTGCTTTTTCAGATTGATTTTAAATTTGTCTCCATTAAAAGTTTTCAAGTAGTAAGGTAGGTCGTTGTAGTGTTTAAGTCCATTATGTAGTATTTTTGACTGTCCTGTGTTTGTCTTTGCTTTTTCAATATGATAGTGTTTTTGTTGTCTGGTGTTATATTTATGTATGTCAGCATTTTTGACTAATATTATGTCGTCGTCTTGTATGTTTCCCAGTGTTATTTTGTGCACAATTTTTAAGGTCTCAATTTTAGTCAAGTAGTTTATGTCAAACTGGTGTGTTTTTTTGTACAGTTCAGTCGTAGAGGTCAGGTAGGGTAGGTTGTATGTTAGTTTAAGAATTTTATTTTGTTGTCTTTGTATTCTTGTTATGTCTGTCTTGTTACCAGTTCCCCAGAAGGCGATCATGTAACTCAATTTACTTTTGACATAGGCTTCGTACATCATAATTTTTTCTTTTCTTGATATAAAATCTTTAATTTTGTAGAAGAGGCTATGTAGTGATGCCATTACTTTAGTGAGTCCGTCTATGTGTTTTGTCCATTTTAATTGTCTGTCCATTGTAAGTCCTAGGTAAGTCACATGTTCTAGTTCTTTAAGAGTTTCGTTGTTTATTTTTATGTTCATGTTATGGTTCTTCTTTTGTGTTTCGAAATGTATTATATTGCATTTCTTGGCATTTAGTGTTAAGAAGTTTTTGTTTGTCCATTCTAATAGTTTTTGCACGTCATTGTTGATAGTTTTAGTCGTTTCAATGTCATTTTTGTTTTCATATAAAATTCCTAAGTCGTCCGCATAGATTGTTTTTTTTCCCATTATGTCACTGTGTATTAAGTCGTTAATGTATATTATATAAAACAATGGTCCTAATATTGATCCCTGAGGTACTCCAAATTGCATTGTTGTTATTTCACTTTTGTGTTCTTCAATTTTCGTAAACTGTTTTCTTCCTTGTAGATAGTTTTTAAATATTTTGAGAGCTTGTCCCTTAACTCCTGTATGTTTTAGTTTATCTAGAAGGGTATCTATGTGGACTGTATCAAATGCCTTCTTGAAGTCAAGTATGAGTGCAGTCACTGTATTTCCTTTATCAATTTTGGTTTGTATAAAGTTGCAAACTGATGTCATTGCTGTGGCGGTACCCTTTCTTTTTTGAAATCCATGTTGGTCTTTTGCAATAAAATTAAGGTTTTCAAGGTGTTGGTATAATCGATTGTGTAGCACTTTTTCAAATATTTTACTTAGAATGGTTAAGTTTGCAATGGGTCTGTAGTTAGAAGCTAAGTTTTTTTCTCCTCTTTTGTAAATTGGTGTTATTCTTGCTAATTTCATTACTTCTGGAAAGCTTCCGTTTGCTTTATGTTTATTTATCAATTTCACTATTGTCGTGGTTATTTCTTCCTTTATTTTTTTGACTGTAACAACTTTTATTTCATCATGGCCAGGTGATGTGTTGTCTTTGAGCCCGTTTATTATTTTGCTGATTTCTTTGTTGCTCGTATATCTTAAGTAAATTTCTGCATCATATTCTATTTTTCTAAAATTTGGTTTGGTTGTATTTTGATTTACTAAAGCGCTTGCTAGTTCTTTTCCGATGTTTGTGTAATAGTTGTTTATTATATCGGCTATTTCTTTTGCATTCTGAGTCTCTTCACCATTTTCTTTTTTTAATTCAGATATGTTAGTTTTTTTGGTATCATTTTCTTGGGTAATGTTTTTAATTTCTTTCCATATTTTGTAACTGTTCCCATTAGTTTCATTTATGCGACTAGCAAAGTGTTTTTTTTTTGTTCTTTTTATGTTGTTTCTAACTTCTGCTTGCAGAATTTTAAATTGTTGGGTAAATGATGGAAAGTATTGCATTTTTTTATACAGTTGGTCTCTTGTTTTAATTTTGTCATATATTTATTTTGTCATCCAGCCTTCTTTAGTTGAAGTTGTATAGTTTTTAATGGTGGTTTTTGTGTTTTGTCTCGTTTCTTCTTGAATTATTTCTTGTAGTTCCTTAAAACTTTCAATGTTGAGATGATTTGTTATTTTTGTTATGTTTTCTTTAAGTTTTGCATAGTCAATTTTTTTAGAGGCATACTTTTGTAGGCTTTTTTTGGGATTGTTTGGTGGTATTTTCAATTGTATGTCTATTTGTCTGTGGTCACTAAGTGGGGTGTCGGTAAGGTAAACTTCTATTTTCTCTTTTGGTTTTATATTTGTTATTACATGATCTATTATTGAATTTTGTCCTCGTTGGTTTTTTCTGGTGTATTCTTTGTCAGTTTTTCGGTTGATAATTTTTAGGTTTTTGCTTTTAAGCATATTTATGTAGTCTTTAACGTCGTTATGTGTGTCTAGTAAATTAATGTTAAGGTCTCCGATAATGATGCTTTTTTCAGTTCCGTGATTATTTAGTGTTCGGTCGAGGTATTCGATGTAGTCTTTTATTTTATTTTTTCCAGGTTGCCTGTAAATTGCATATATTGTGAGTTTTGGGTCTATTACCTGTAATTTAATGATATTGTTTTTTTCCTTATAGGCTTCGATATTTTCTAATTTAAAATCGTGTTGATTATCTATATGTATGGATACTCATGGGCCACGCCCTTTGTACCTACGTCACGATTCGGTTTAATTTAGAACTTTGTTTGTGACCGTTTAATTTTAAACAGAACATCGTCACAACTATACCAGTGTAAATCACTCTCCAAGCAAAAGAGTTAGTCTCTTTTTTTGGAGAGTTACAGTTATAACATTTACTAGATGTATAAAAGTAGATTTGTTTCGAATAAAAAAAACATTTACCATTTGTGAAATATATGATTTTTTAAATTAATAAAAAATGTACTACTTTCAATGTTTAAAAGTTATATTTAAGAGCCAAAATGTATTTACAAGTAATTCAAATAGATCAAGTCAACAAAAGAATCGTGTGCTAGAAATACTCGTACTACATTGTAAAACGAGGCTAGCACATTTTTTTTTTTTTTTTACTGAGAACATTTCATTGATCCCTAACTTTCGAAATTTCCTTCTTTTAAAAAAAAGCACTATCCTGGATTAGAACTACAGATGTTAACTCTTTTTTTGCATGATATATTTTTTTGCCCTTTATTTCTCCCCTTTATTTCATTTTTTAATTACTATGAAATAAAAAAGTACCTTTTAATCTTTTACAGAATATTTTCTTTTCTCTTTCTTATATTACTCAAAAATATTATACCTGTCTATTTATTATAGGACCAAAAATTCATAAACATTTTTTGTATATCCACGAACAGGCCGTGCCTTTGTGGGACTTTTGTTTACTATTTTTACCGTTAATATGTATATTATTGCTATGTAATTATCCTTTATGTTTTTAATACTCTGTTTTACCTTTTATGTATATTGTAAAAGAAAAACAAAACAATAAAATTTAACAATAAAATAACTTCACAAAAGAGGCAATTAAAGTAATTTTTTTAAATAATTTAAATTCTCAATCTTTAAATTTTTATTGACATACACTTTGAGAAACTAGAAAATATGTATTTTGGTTTCTTGATATTTATTAACAATACTTTGAAAAAGGTGCTTTTTAAGGCCTTTGTGAGTATGATTCAAGCCTGAATGAAGGTGTAAAAATAGAACCATTCTCATTTCTAAATTTACCGCCGACCTCAATGGGAGAAATAATGAAATCAATTTTTCACCTTTGGGGTGAAGGCTTCGCAATTTGTGGTAAAAATATTCTAGTGCGTTCTGATCACCTTCCTTTGAACGTAATGTTTTAAATGACGATGTTGATTCGGGTGACATCTAAAAATCAGTGAATTTGTGTGATTATCCTTATATCATAAAACTGAAGATAAATGTTAATGTATTTTTAAATTTTTTTGTCTGTCACAAAAACTCCTCCATAACGGCTAGTCGTAGTGACGTAAATGTCACCGCTTTATTCTAGAAACAAATTTTTCGGTCAACTTCGTTATTTTCAAGAAAAAATTTTTGGTTCTCTTCGTACAAGTAAAATCAAATTTTATAGCGGTTAATTGTAGCGACGTGAAATTTAAATGAAAATACCGTATCTACTGTGGATTAACCGTTCTGTTTTCGAGACAATATTTTTCCCATTTGCTTTGTAAAATCAAAATTAAGTAAGCCGTAGCGAAAAAAAACTCTGTATCTACCGGTTTTAAGACGTACCTGTCTCTTCATCTGAATACTTATTACACTAACAAGCAAATTCTACTATATACCTTCACCAAAGTTTGGGCAAAAATATAAAACCAACATGTTTATATTAAGAAAACATACTCTTATTAGATAATACTGCCGTGAATACTTTTGAATTATTTATATATGTTATATTTGCATGTTTGTGTAATTAAATTCCTGATAAAAAGACGGGTACGTCTCGAACCGGTAGACAAAGAAAAATTGTAACGTGGCTATATAACATTATTAACCACATTTAGTAAATTTTTTGACCACAAAGTAAATGTTTAAATATTAATAATATTTTTTTAAATTAGGGTGTTTACTAACTTAAGGTCTGAGTAATAAAAACATGTTATTGTATAAATCAAAACAAAAAGATTACAAAAAAATAAGTGCGTAAATAACGATTTTCAACAAGGCAAGACATCTCGGGGACATGTCATAATGTGACACGGGTTGCTCCTCGGCACGTTTGTGAATAATATTGATAAGCCACGACCTTTGTGAAAAAATCTAAGATCATGCTTAACTTTTATAACGTAAATCTTAAGAATAATCCGTGTCAAGGGGATAAGCGCCTGAAAATATTTGATTGATAATTCAACCAGATATTTTTTAGAAGGGAATATAAAATCAAAGACGTTTACAAAACTGGGTTGAGTGATCACTTATCACACTGTTACATTTACCATTCTGCCCGTGTTTAAACATTCATATCTCTTTTCATCCTCTCATTCATATTCATTCTATTTTTGTGTAGCATAATTTTTGAAATCTTGATTAACGTGTAAAATATTTTGTAACAAATAAATTAAATCAATCGTACTCTTGATTCATCACTAATGTACTTGTACCATTATTGTGTTTGTCCATTGCGGTAGAACTGGATAAGACCCTGTCACCGTGAGGATACGTATCAATTGACCTGAATCATCAAAGTGACTGAATCTTTTAAGTAGTTCAATTGAACGAATGTATCTTTAGCTCATTTGGCTCATTCGGCTTATTGTCATCGAACCTCCGCATCTTTTGCATCATGATATCATTTGTGTCTTCGTATCATTCGTATAATTTGTATTTTTCGTATATTTTTGTCATTTGTGTCTCTAGTTCGTTTAGTTCTTGAGGGGTGTGTGGTGTGAGGTGTGAGGGAGAACAAGGAGAAACAAATTATTAAATTAACCTTGGCTCGTTCATCAGCACGATTTTATAATAATGTTCCGTATATAGATATTATAATATTGTACATCTATATTTTATTTATTTATTTATACTTTAACATTGTTTGTATTCTTTTTTTTTATTAAGAATAATGTTCCCTCACTGGGGTGTCCCGTGCCGAAGGAAACATTTTACAAAAATGTGAAACATGTCTAATATAATAATATTTAACAAAGTTATGAAATATATTTAACAAAGTTAAAAAAATTAACAAAATAAGAACAATAAAAAAAACGTAATTAAACCAATTAACCTAATTATAATTAACATAATAAACAAAATAAAAAACAAAAATATTCATAAAAATATAAACTAGATAAATTATTTTTTTGACAAAAAGATCGTTAAAACTATGAAATATTTTTTTATGGAACAAATTGACAAGGCTTATTTACTTTGCAAAACTAAATTTAAAATTTAAAGTTTTATTTATTTATTTAAATAACAAATGTTTTAAACGCCCCTTAGTAGGTTTTGATTTATTTCTCAAGAGGGTTTTATATTAAAAACGGTGAATATGTACAATTTTTAAAATATACAAATGCAAACGGTAAAAATATATTTTAATCAAACAATAATAGACATATCACATCTTGGTTTGCGATCTCAAAAGGCGCGAAACAGGGATATTTAATGTAACCATGGTTGTTTAATCTATACATAAACAACTGTATAAAAGACAACAATATAATGTATGGGCATTCGAGTAAAAATTGATATTTTTTTAGTAAGCTGCTTGTTGTATGCTGCTGATGCAGTTCTATTAACAAGCAGCAACGAGGATTTGCAAAAAATAGTCTCTAGAAAGTAAGTCAAAAGGTATGGTACGAGTATTTGAAAGGGAAGTGAGGTTACTGACTGCATAATAAATGTAAACAACGAATGTCTCGAGCAAGTAGAAGAATTTGTGTATCTGGAAAGCATGTTTTCAAGAGATGGAAGAGTAGAAAAAGATGTTGAAAGAAGAGTGAATGCGGGCAACAAAATGGACGGAGCACTAAGCACAGTTATTTCTAATAAAAATATATCAATCGAAGCTAAACTGGCAGTGCACAACGGAGTCCCAACACTTATGTATGGAAGTGAAACATAGAACTGGCAGAGGAAGGATGAAAGCCGAGTGAACGCGATTGAAATGCGATCTCTTAGACGAATGTGTGGGAAATCAATGTATGACAGGGCTACGAATGATGAAATCAGGCGAGAGTGTAAATCTGAGACAAGTATAATTGATAAGATTAAGAAAGGGTCTCTGAGATGGTTTGGTCACGTAGAGCGAATGGACGACGAAAGAATGGTAAAACAAGTATATATGGCAAAAATTAACGGCAACGTTAGACGACGACGACCAAGGAAGACGTGGCATGATCAGATAAACCAAAATCTTAAGTCTGGTCATATCAAAAGCAGACAGAACCGAAGGGCATGTGTGACTAGATGTATGAATGTGGAAGAAGCTAGGAATGTTTGCTAGGATAGACTTGTGTGGCGGTCCATTTTTTCTGCCTACCCTTACAGAGAAATGGCGTGATGGTAGTAGAAGAAGTAGTAGTGGTAACGAAACGTGACCCACGTGATAATGGTTTCAGCTTTTTCACTTCACAAAAGTCAACAGATGGAAGAGTTGAGGAAATGTGGATGTTCACATATGGGCAGAATGGTGAATGTTACAAAGTGGCCACTTAAATCAGCCAATGACAGGTCATAAACCCTGTAAATGCCTAGACTTCCATATTCCCTTCTCAAAAATGTTTTCCCTTTCTGTTGAAATAAATTTAAAAAATCATAAATATATATTTGTCTTGATCGCCTATTTATAAGTTATATTGCTTAAGTTTTTCATTAACTAGAACATTACTCGAGTTACTGAGACCATAACGCTTAATTAGTCAATTATAACGCTTACCGTTATTTACAATGATATTTCATTTATCTCTCCCCAGGGGGCGTTTAGTCATAAATTGTGGTTTTTGTGTAAAATTGAATTTATTTCACTGCTAAAATGCCACAAAATTTAATTTAAGCATTAATGGAATTGAAAATACAACGTTTATGATTCAATCTATATGTTAAACAAAACAGCCCTGTAGCTTTGTGATAGTAAATTATCTTAAGGGTTCTATAGTAAAACGACGAAATACAAGAGAAACGTGTTGCGTTAGTTACATTAACTCAAATTTTATTGAATGCTTTTAGTTGATGAAAACTGCTCCATGTTGATAATATTCATGTAAATATTTTATATTCTTAAAACGTTAACACCGTGTTGTAATTGTTCCAATTTATTAAGTAATTTGTACAAGATTAGGCAGTCAACGTGATGTAGAGTAGAACGGGGTGACTCCGAACACTTTTTTCTATATTATTTAAGTTTACGAAAATTTGTGAAGAAAAATAAAACGTAATCCCAAAACAAGTAAAAATTTAAAGAACAGGTGAAGCACATTACGATTATCGTATTTATGCTATTATTTTATTTTCAGATTTCAGTGTCCGGAGTCACTACGTCAAACATGGAGACTCTGGACAGCTATCAAATTCTCTGTGTAAAGCGAATTCAACTGAAGATGTGGGTACAATAAACACTAATTGATCAAAACATTTGTTTTTTGGTTCAATGTGGACAAGGAAAAGTTGACAATAAAACAATTTAATGGAAAAAAATACTTTAAAATTCTCAAAACGGTTTATTTAAATATTTAAAAAATAAAGAGTTAGGTAAGCTAAGATAAGTTAAAATGTCATTGTTTAAATTTGTAAAACATTTAAGTTTGTAAGTGAAAATTCTTGATGGAAGTTCATTGTAATTTATTTTATAAATAAAACACGGGTGATACTTTAATCCACAAATTTGGAATATCCAGTGACCGGTTTCATCGCTTTCGCGACATCTATTCATTAGTTAATCCAAAGAAAATTTGTTGATAATGATCCTTAAGATAAAAATAACTTTATTTTATTCACTAACATATAACTTTGAATTATCTATCCTTACCTCAGTTCTGTATAAATACATTTAACTCTTTAATAAAGATACCAGTCTCGAAGATGTCGCGAAAGCGATGAAACCGGTCACTGGATATTCCAAATTTGCGGATTAAAGTATCACTCGTGTTTTATTTATATAATAAATTTTAAATTTGTGTTAGATTTTTTCCAAAAAGGGGGTCTATTTCAATTCATTTCTGTGTGTATGTTGAAAAATGGGAGAAAAAACTATTTAAAAAAAAAAGAGCTTTAATTAATCAAATGAAAAGAAAACTTTTTAACATGTACAAAGTTTTTTTTATTTTTTTTTGACATCAAAGTAAAAGGGGTCTAAAAAGTTGCATTTTGGATCACATTAAGCATAAAAATTATTTAATAAATGTTCCATACTACTTTTGGCTCTCAACCAATGTTTTAAGTTTATAACTCTCTGAACATTTTGTTATTTATCAATATCGATAAAAGTTTTTTTTCATTAGTCTAATTTAATCACATTACAAATTCGAACACATTTTAAAACTTCCGAAATGCAAAAAGTTTACACTTAATTCCGTTGAGCGCCTTGCTTGACGAAAACAATGGCTCATTAAAACAATGCTACCCATTTATTACAAAAAAAAAACTGCAATTCACGCCCTTAGATTCTTAAGGTTTAATGCACATTATAAAATATAATTTGACTGATTTTCTTACTTTTAAAATTAAAATTAAATTTTTCGAAAATTTCAATCTCTGGTTGAGGGCCAAAAGAAGTATATATATTTTTTTTGCATTCCGAGTAATCCAAAAGGCAACTTTTTAGACCCCTTTCATTTCAAAATTAGGAAAAAAAATATCGGCCTACCCAACTGTACAATTGTACAGTATTTACGCACTGTACTGTAAATGAAAGTCATTGCTTACTAAACATCTCAGTCAAAGTGGGCTGTTTGACTCTCTTCATCCGTTTTCGGGCAGCCAAGTCGCGCTTCTGCTTGGCAGTGAGAAGTTGCATGTGGTCACACTCGGGCTGACGCTCCATCCACTTCAATGCAGTTTCAAGGCCGGGAAATGTTTCACTAGCTGATGGTCCCGCGTCTGCTTCGACAACTTCGACATCAATTTCATCTTCTTTCCCAGCACTTTCTTTGTGGAGGCAATAACTTTCTGGTTATTGATTTCACTGAGGATTAGTTCAATTTTGGAAGAGGGGTGCTGGAAGTTGAAAGTTACACGATTTCTAATTTTTAAATAAAAAAAGGGTGCTATATTTAAATATATTTGGCAATGATTGTGTACAATACAGTGATGATAGTGCATTTAAGTATTTGCATTTTGATGTTGTGAATGTACTGACGAAGAGACAGATACGTCTCCAAATCGGTAGACAAAAAAATCGGTAACTGTACCCCTATTTACTAACATTAGTTAAAATGTTTGACCTCAAAGTTAATGCTTTAAACAAAAATAATATTATAGAAGATCTTAAAACCCTAATTTCCCTTCATTTAATTATATTTTTTCCTGGATCCACTTCCTTTCTCCTTCCAAACTCCTTATGAACTTAAGACCCATACTACATTAAATGCATTCTTTTTCACACCATGTAATATTTATTACTGAAGTATTTAAACTATACGAACCCCACGAGTCCACTAAAAACAGCCTAAAAAATATATAAATATATGTATTTAAGTAAAATAATAATAATTTTAATTTGTTAAAGATTTTTCTTCTACAATCTACTAAATTTTTCAAAGTGATATTATTTTAAGGTAATAGATTTTTCTGGAATACACACTGTCTACCTAACTCGGTAAAACCTAAATTGAGCAGAATAAAACAGTTCATTTTAAATAACTGAATGATAAAAGCGTACACTTAAAAAAATTTTGACTGTCTTTTTATTATAGGAGCAAAAATTCATTAAGATTTTCTTGTATACCCACGAACAGGCCATGCCTTTGTGGGATATTTTGTTTACTATTTTTACCATTCATATGTATTTCATTGCTACGTAATTATCCTTTATTTTTTTAATACTCTGTTTTACCTCTTATGTATATTGTAAAAAAAAAAACAAAAAATAAAAAGAAAAGGAATGCAGAAATAAATATTTGACTAACAATACCAATAATAGTACAATCTTTCAATTAATAATCAAACTCTTGCACATTTCATATTTTACAAGCTAGTTATTATACAACATTACTACACTAAAACTGACAACCCTCTAGTAAATACAGTCCTTCCTGGAACTTTTAAAAACTTAATCGGTCATTCAAACTACACAAAACTTTCTTTATTTTTTGTACTTTGTACCTCTCTGCTGATGATATCTTGTGTGACTGCGGCGTAACCCTGAAAGACGGCCATCTACTGATATGCCTGCTCATGAGAGAAGGCTGCACTTCTGGAAACCTAATTGTGGCTAATTACAAGGTGATATCCATCGCATCGGTGGCAGGATATGATTCAGCCGGACAGGTTAAATAAGTAAGGATGAAGTATCTACTACACCAACAATTTGTAAAAGGCACTTGTGCTAGCGAGCTACTTTTAACTTGTCCATAATAAAACTGCTTTTTTTAACAAACTTATGTTTCCTATTTTGATTTTATTTGGCATATATTTTGTAACGAAAGTTGAAATAAAACGGAAAAAAAATCACTTTATCCTTTGTTTCATATTTCTGCAGTATATTAAATTGTGTATGTCAAAAAATATCTCGATTTTAAGTAAATATAATTAAGTCGCATATATAAAGGTATAGTTAATGTAGATATGAAATAGTTATTTCGTGTACTAAATATAAACGTGTAGTAAGAGTATATATATTTAAGGATACGACGTACAAGTTCTAGAAAAGTTTCAATCCATGATACTTATCTAATCTTTTGATAAGATTCTTTGGCGCACGGCTGCAAAAGTAAGAGATCTATTTTGTATGGTATCAGTATGCTTAATCTAGAAGCCTCACAGCTAGAAAATGTAGACTTTATTTAAGGTAAACTTTGTGTAATACGAGCAAACTTTCGTGGAACTGAAAATTAAGATGAAGATTGAAATTTAACAATTTAACTGCCAAATTTTAAACCATTTTTTTGCTTTTTATAAGAGGACTTAATCCAAAACTGAGCGGTTACTACTGTGAAAGAGGAGGTGACAAAATTAGAGCGGTAAATGGATATCGAAAGGGTTCTCTCGTTGCTAGAACGAATAGATAGCCCATGCTGTTATATAAGTTGGAAGAGCTCTTTCAGATAATTAGGTGAAGTGGGATAATTAAAAATATTGTAAAGAAGTGATGGAATGTGAACGTTTTTTCTATGACTAATACTGAGCCAGTGTAGTTGCGTGCGATATTTGGTTATGTGGTCGGATTTGTCAAGATTAAAGATATGACGTACACAAACAAATGCGTATGGAGAGAAGACCAGGGCGTTTATACTCCCACGCATAGTAAATAGACTCCCAGGTGAAAGAAAAAGGAGTAAAATAAATAAAAATTGAGTTAAATAAGTTTTAAAAATCTTTTTCGTCAATTCTAAGTTTAATGTGAAAAATAGATAAAACCAGACACTTTAAAACTGTGTTTGTTTATTGTTTTTCGTAATCTCGGTATCAAAAAAAGACTTGATTTATTTATATTTTATTTTTAATTTTTATTTTGTTCATATATTTAAGATTTTTTTTATGTGTACATTATATTGTGTTACTTTAATATTAAAATAGAAAAATCCTTGGAAAAAAACTGCTTTTACGGTTTGGCGGGAAATAAATGAATATTCAAAAAAATGGTTATGTATAAATAAATAAATAAACAAAAACATTTAACAATCGTTCCAACTTATCAAGCAATTCAGAATAAGCATACATTTGCATAATCATGTATAATTTATAAAAAAAACAGAAAAAAAGAATGAGCTAATTTCTATTTAGTGGCAGATTTATCAATATTTACCTAAGTTTCTTGTTCCTTCTGAATATTTCAACATGCAAATAACACAAGGTTCCACAGGTTACCATTTTAGGTAAATAAAAAGAGAGATGAATTTTGTTTCCTCGTGCCTCGGGCATAGGCCCGGAAGTTTTGGCGAACTTTTTTCAAAGGACCCGAAGGAAGGAAATTATTTTGCATAAGCCTTTAATATGTAAAACCAGAGACGTTTCTTCAGTATTTAAATAACAGTAATTCTAAAATGAAGAATACAGTTGTGTGTGTGAAATAGAATCAGAACACGGGGCGAGTGTTTTCAACTAGATGCCTACTCTCATGTAAAAATCTAGAAAAAGGAAATCGAGTGGGAACAAGCCAACCTCGTTATGTAGGTAGTGGTTGGCATATTCGCCTTCCATTTTTGAGGTTCTGTGTTTGAATTCTGGCAGGGTGGATATAAAATATTGAATTTAAAAATAGTTTAATCTGCAATATTTCATTGTTCCTGGACTGGCACCTGATGTGTAGGACTGATCAGCTTACTTTCAAGTAACAAATAATTTAAATACACTGCATTTAGTCTATTAACTCAGTGTTCGGAAAGGGGTATGATGATTATTTTGTGTTATAATGAAAGCACCCACCCCTTTTTTGAAGCTGTTCATAAAGACCTGTCTCTTTTTTTGTAGTTTTGCATATTCACTATCATTTTTCGAAAACTAATTAAGCAAAAATAAATATATCTCTACAATCAAACCGCAAAAATAACAAAACATGGACATTTTAAAAGCCATAATAGTACCCCTCACTGCAGTATTGACAATATGTGATCAATCAAATACACATGGTCAGCACAATCACCTTTTTCTAATTTTCCAGTATGACAGTAAAGGAATATAGTGTTCGTTCCAAATTGAGACCGCGGCCGCACGCTCCAGATCGGCACTCATCGGAATAGTCACCCTTCTAAATAATTGCGTCGTCATTACTGACGGGCCGATGCGTGCGTTCCGTCCGATACGGATCAGTGGACGCACTTGTATTACTTACGATATAAAGAATAGGGAAATATCACGTGCTACGAAAACCGATAAAAATATATGAAATGGATTTATAATATTTAGTTGAACTATCCAAATCAATATGGATATTGTGAAGAAATATTTTCATATATAACTTTAATAAAAAAAATATGTCATTAGAAAGTATTCGTGACGATTTTGTATAAAACTTTGAATGGTTTGGAGCAAAGCTGATATGGAACATGAATCGTGACGTTTTAGCGGCGCGCGGCGTAGCCAATGCAATGACCATTTTTGCGGGAATTCAAAATTACAAATTAAAAACATTTTTGATGCTACAAATAGATTGTAAATTTTTTTTTTTACTTAATTTTCTTGACAGTATTTCATAGACTCTTATTATTTTTTTATTTTTATTTTTAAAAGTGATAATTCCCTATTTTAAAATTCGCTTGATGCGATCCGTCCGACGCGTGCAACGCGGACACGTGGACGCTTGTTCATATAATACATGTTTAATATTTTTTTAAATATATAATACACGTACGATGAACAACATCTTCCAACGAACATTGTCTTTACATTTTATTTTTTAGCTGGTTGTTATTAGGCTAATATTGTTAGTAACTGTATATTCTATGTCCAGAAAAAAAACGTTTTTGGGTGTGAAATAGAAGGAAAATTAGAACCCTGGACGAGTTTTTTCGACTAAAATGATGGCTACTATTAGGTAAAAAATCTTAAAAGGAAATGGTTTGCCTTACAGTGTAGTTATCAGCGCGTTTTGCTATCTTGCTTTTGAGGTTAGATTTCTGGCAGAGTCACAGGGTGGACGAGAAATACTTATTATAACGGGGGTTTTACACTGCAATAATAATACTTGCCCGTTAGCAGTTGCACGCTCGAAAATTGCCGATTCTCGGTATGCGTTATCCTTTGTTCACTTTGCTACAGAACTCTTAATACAATGATTGCAATTCCTACCTTATTCTAGGTTCTGGCCCCTCTATTGCTGGTTCTTCTATCGCGGCAATCAGGATCAGATCCAACCTTGCTGTCAGGAAGGAGGGGCACTTGACGAATTATACACACAGTAGATTTAATACTTAGTGATGGCAAAATATATTTTTGCGATCGTGATGACAATATGAGAAATCACATGTGCACACGGTCGGTTCAGTCGTTGTTCTGGCGCTGGAACAATATAGGTACCCACGGTAGGAAAATGCAACATCTTAACCAGGGTCCCCGTAGGTAGTAAACAAATCCGAACGCCTCATCCTAACAAATGTGCTAGATATATATAAATATGTGTGTACATGTGGCGTAACCAAATACATTGTTTCCAAACTGACACATGAAGCGTAAGACTTATCACATCATCTCTTATTTTATTTATTTATTATTAAGATTATAAATTGAAGTGAAGAGAAACAAGATACAGAAAGTAAACAATTTACATATACCCATACGAATTTTTTACTTTTTTTTTACATTTTTTTTTTTTTTAATTTTTAAATTTTAAAATTTACTTTGCCCAGCTAACAAGGGTACATACCCCGTTCCAAGCTAGGCAATTACATTTTAATATATTATAATAGTTAACAAATTTATATAGAGCACAGACAAACAAAATATAAACTTATTCGGATACAGATTTTGATTCATATACATACAGACATACACATGTAAACACACATATATATATACACATGTACATACACACACACGTACATACACCCATGCGCATGCACATACATACATTCATAAAAACATAAACAATTTATTTATGCGAAACTTCATGGTTGTCATTCAAAAAAAAAAATATTCTTTATTTTTTATATTTTATTTTTGATATCCAGTAAGATTCTCCAATCCGTGGCATGCATCAACTTTTCTGACTCCCTACGACCAATGTCATGAAAGAGCGAGGTCAACACCTTCCGTTACTTGACAACACTCCCGTCTTTCCACGATTCTGGCAAAAGGTTAAGGACCGTTTTGCCTACGTAATAGTGTTGTCTCGATGCCAGAACAGTGTTGACCCCTTCACTTAGTATCAGATCCCTATTAGAGTATCTTGTATTATGATTGTGGTTGACGCTTGGGTAAATGTCTCTATTGATGTGTGTAACCACTACCGTTCTCAATATATACTGTTGAATAATATTCAGTACTCTTTGTTTACAATTCACAATTTGTCGCTCAACTAATAGTCTACTCTAAGGCGAACAAATTGTGAATTTACAAGTTTAGAATCGAACATAATAATAATAAAGGTATACAAAAGAAATATTACACTAAAAATCAGAGAGAAATTAGAAATATATTTTGTGTTGGAATCACTGCATAGCCTGGAGTGTATCAGAATTTTTTTGTGGTCCTGTGTAGCAATCCACTTGGTTATACTGGTTGAAGTTCTTTTTGGGGTCTTTAGACTTTATTTTACGTGAAATTATTTAGCACGTATGTGTGTCATCGATCAATGAACCATGACCCCCAAATATATGCAAAATTGTGTAATTTTGTAGTCATTTTGCAAGCAATTTATTAAAAAAAACTATCTAGAACATGCAGCATCGAGTTACATAGTGTATTATAATATGTTATAACTTTATTTGCCATATTCCACACCGTATTCACGCGTGGTGGAATTTGGTGGTACTTAAAGAATTTTCCGAGATTTCGCCTACCTTTCATACCCACCCAAAGCGGGAGGGAAATTAGATCTTCAGCTCGCATTTCCTATGAATATAAATTGAGATAACCCCCCCTTTTTTACCTTTGGATTACCTCCTCTCCTCCCAGGAGGTGTCACCTACGCAAGCGTAAATTCATTTACAATTTGACAACTTCATTCCGTCCCAATCCAAAAAACCAGTTTTAAAATATTTTTAAAAAAGCGTAGTTATAAGGAATATTTAAAACAATAATAAATTCCTCAATTTATTGCAACATGGAGGAAAAACATTGTGTGAAGTGAATATGGAAGTCTTGCTATCTACAGAGCTTATGACTTGTCATTGGCTGGTTTATGGATTAAATGGCCACATTCCACACTGTGTAATGTAACCCATTCTGCCCATGTTGTAACATCATATGTTAATGAGAGATGATTAATTTGAATGAAAATAATCGATCGCATTCGATTACCAAATTCATGAGAATGAAAGTCCGAATGTAATAATTAATTCGAATGAATTAGTAATTGAATGAATAAGTGAATGAATGAATTGATTGAATTTATTTTCTGAAAAATCTGCTTGATATCCTTAGAGGGTGGTGTAGGCGCAATGCGAAAATAAATTGGCACCTCCTTCCATGGTTTTGAGTGACCATAGGCCGCAATAATCAAAACGCTTATCTGTATTATCTATGGAATGTCGGAAATAAATGATTCATTCAATTGATTCATTCGATTATTTAATTTATTCAATTACTAATCAATCTACGATCTTAACAACTCCCTAAGGAGTGAAATTCCACATATGTACGAACATTTGAACATACTCAAAATATTGTAAAATAAAAAATAATTTTTACCCTTTTTAAGAAACAGTTTGTTTAATCAACAGTATTTTTAATTTGTCCAATTTTTTATAAACGATACTGGAGGACAAGACACACGTTAAGGTAGTTATTAAAATTACAAAACTTATTACAAAAGAAATGGATAGCGTTCAAGAGAAAGAACTGATGTTTACGCGTTTACAGGACTAATGATTTGTCATTGGCTGGTTTGTAGCCAATTTTCACACTGCTTAACATTCATCATTCGGCTTTTGTTTGAAAACCCACGTTTCTTCAATTCTTTCAGTTTTTTTTTTTGAAAAGTAGAAAAGCAAAATCAAAGGCTACATTTCTTTATTTGCTGCCAGCTCCTATGCATTCATCTGCATCAGATCCACCAAAAGTTTATAAATAAACTACCCTGGGGTATTCAGAATCTTTTTGTGAGGAAAAAAAGTTTTTTTTTTTTTTTGCATGCAAAAAGTTTTTGAAATTTTATAGTTCGACATAAACTGTTTAAAAAACAGAAAAAACGAAAACGGTTTTGTCAATTTAACCTATTTTAGTGTTTTGGGTAATGCAATAATATTCGTTTTCAATGATATTTATAAATTAAAATTATCATGTTTGGTTTCACATGTTCGTAATTTTTTAAAGTTTATTCATTAGTGTTGCCATATATAAAGCAAAGTGTAGTCGCATAAAAAAAATCTCTTTCTTCTTTCTCTACCCCCGCGAGAAGATTTAGAATCAGAATCACACCCCTGTTACTGTTAATTTTGCACATCTAGGTCTAGAAAACACCTTAGTACCCTTTTAAATAAGCAGTGTAAAATTTCTGAAACGAATGGAATATGCCAACCGGTTTCAGAACACTCCTGTTTTTGTTTTTTTTTTTTTAAGCAAACTGAATGCGTTTTTCGTATGGAAAACAGTTTGTGCGTCGAATATTGATTTTACATTAGAATGTCAGGTAAAGGTTTGTATTTAAATCAAATTATTGGAATATACAACTCATTTATTTTTTATTTTTAATACATTTATTACATTGTTTTACACATACATATGTATTTTAAAGATACAAATAATACAGATATACACAGTTTCTTAATTATTTGAGTAATTAAGTACACGTAATTCTAGATATATATTTTATACATAAATATTTAATTTATTTTTAAGTACGTGTATCAATCACTTGCAGTTCCATATGCATTGCATTCGAAAAAATCATAAAAGGACATTATAACCATAGAAAAAATTAGTACAGTATACTTCCTTTACTTATAAGTTTATGTTATACTTATAAGTTAATGTTTCGCGCTGATTTTTGTAATCACACATGCTTTTTTAAAAATCTATTTAAAATATCTTGAGTTTTAGAATATGTCCTGTATATCTGAACGCTCCAGAAAGATAACGAAGAAAGATTGACGCCTCCAGAAGCGCTGGAGACAGAAGCGGGTAAAGGTGCATCTTAACGACACGAGACGTGCTTCTTTCTTGCCAATAAGACCACAACTACTCTGCCAAGAACTAACGGGTAAGGAAAAAAAGATACAGTATCAAACTATCTACATTCTGTGGTATCTTTCATTATGTGGTCTTGACCCTTTCCCCCTTTATATGATTACCGAATGAAGCTTCTCGCTACTGTCCGTAGCCCTGTTATAGATCCTGTCGGATATACAGATCTGTCTCTCAATCACAAATAACACAGCATTTTAGCGATCACAATGAACAATAATGAACATGCTTAAGGTATCGTAGTCACAAGTCAACGCGTGTGTAACCTCTAAGTCAACGCTCGTGTCGGATTGTTTTTTGTTTTCCTCGTAAATAAATACAGTTCGTTGGCAAAAAATCGGCGCTTACCATAAAAAATAATACAATTTATTGCATTTGCAAAATTGTAAGTATTTAATACAAAAACGTTAAAATTTAATTACAATTACCATGGCGACTACTTTTCCTGACATTTGGCTTGCCAGCCGCTAAACGCAATAAATAGCATGATGAATAATAAATAAAATAAAAAAATAGCAGTTTTGGAATATTTTCCATATTTACATCGGCGAAATCCAAATATGTGATTGCGCAGCAGGATTATACGTCGTGAAAAGTAGAAATTTTAACATGTAATATTAGGTGTTCACAGATGTTCCATTGTGATCGCGAATACGATAAACAACTATGATAAGATTTTTTTTATCACGTCGCTTATAAGCACGTCGATAGTTATTTTTGATTGAGCTACCGGTGGTTTCCAAAAATAATTTCAAGGCTTTAAAAAAGTTTTGTAATCATTTCTGCGAATTGATCATGTCTAATCAATTTAATCCCAGTCGGTGAATAATTCACTTCCTTCTTTTCTTACTCCAATGAAGTGCATATTATGTACTTCTGTATTACCTTTTTTCAGCACGAAGGTACTAATGCTACCAGATTGCAGAGAGCTTTGGCAACTAGACTTATGTCCTCAAATGCGGTGTGCGGTAGGTGGTGGGCAAGCTGTATCAAACTATTTATTGTGGAATTTTGTTGAGGGCATTGAATTTGTTGTTCATTGAAACTGTTTTATCATTTGAATTCTTTTTAAAAAGTTGTACAGGCACGATCAGGTTTTTCATGTTTTTTTTTCTGATAATATTAGCTTGAATTTTTTGTTAAAATTCTCATAGCCAACTCTTTTATGGTATTCTTGTATAAGTGCTTAGATTTTCAATTTGTATTGTGGATACTCCTGTTTCCGTCATCAAAAAAGATTTGTTACGGACGTCAAAACGAAAAGCGGCACTTGTAGGGACCGCCACTGCGCTAGGCTAAATGTTTAGAATTAGGGATCTCGGTATGTGTTAGAAATGAGTTGCCTCTCCAATAAAGACTAGTATTTGTCACTTTCGGGGGTAGCCTTTTCCATACCGAGACATTTAGAATAGGCATTTAGTTTGTAAATTAGTTTTAAGTATATTTTTGAATGTCTATTGTTTCGCGCTGTGTTGCCGCCGCAAGAATGCCGTAAGAGCTGGAGGGGGTAGTGCCTATATACGTGGAGGGAGGGAGACAGATAGAGCGGGCGTGCGGCCTTCTCTATCGTTCTCTCTCTCTCCGCGCGGCATACGACGGCTAGGCCCGCTCGGCGGGGTGAATGGTGGGGCACGTAGCGCGAACGGTATATAACATGTACACTTGAAAATAAACCACACTTCTTCTCTGACGTTTGGCTTTTACTCATCTCTACTCGCTGCTCCCCGACTCGGCTTTCTACTCGATTCTACTTCACTTCGCTTGACACCTTCGCTTCACCCTAGACTTGGATTTTGGACTTCTCTCCCTACGGATTCCTGACCACGGCGAACCGGCAACTTCAACCTGAAGTAAGAGGCCCTTCTGAGGACATCTCCGGCCCTGACGAGTTTAACAAGATCGACTAGCCTCCGCTGCCTTACAACCAGTGGATCGGGACGTGTGCGTTAGTGACTGCAGCGGAACCACAACACGACGCCGGTAGCGCGTTAGCTACAGGTTTCATTTAAGTTTTCTTAATATACAACATGTTTCATCTTGAGTTTTATTCACAATTTGATTAACTTTAATTGAACAAAATACATTAAATAAATACTGTTTGAACTTAACCGTGGAGATTGGAATAAATTCACTTAAATGTTTTGAGTGAGTAGTAAAGTCGTTCTGAAGACAACCGGAATCAATGCTCACCGGGGAGAATCTGAATTTAGTTTCTCGGTAGTTGAAGCCGTGTTGTGCCTCTGTGCTGGCAGGCCTGGCGCCTGGCGTTTTATGTGTCCATTGTTGAGAGTGCCCATAAACATTTTGTTATTTAATTTAAATTTGCACATATGTAACTTGTATTTCGGCCGATATAGTCATGTTTGGTGTAACACCAATAAAGAACAAAGTATTCTGTGCCTAAGGTATTAATCATTACAGTGTATAGGATAATTGATTAGAATTATTTGATTATTCAATTAGTTATTCAAACTTAAGATCTGTTTTTTAAATGTGTAATATTTTGCGATATATTATTGTTCCACAAGAAAGTTTTTGAATTGAATATTTAACAGGCAACTCTTGATACACCCAGAACAACTTACAACAATACCGGTCCTTCGAGTCGGATTTCAACATTGCCATTATATCATTGATGTTTTAAGTTACTCAATTTTATTGAATAATGATTATAGTGATAAATTGTTTTCGCTTTCAACTAATGATTAGCTCGTTTGCCTCCTACGTATGATGATGTCTCGGGTTTGATTTATTTAGGGTGAATGCTATGAAACAGTTTGTGTTGAAAAATATTTAAAAAAAAAAACAAATTGTACCACGAAAAATAATTATACAAGATATTGACTATTGTAAAATATGAAACATGGCGTTGAACTTAAAACAAATATTTTCGATGATTTTTAGTTGAATTTATATCTTTCCTCTTAAATTCTAATTCAAATAATTAGTAGGTCTCAACATCAAAGACGGTTGTTTTATCATAAGCTATCGAAAGTAATATTAACAATTTTACAAACGGATTATTTTTTGTATGGAATAAATAATAATTTTTCAAAACTATAACTATTACTTTTGATTTTTAACTATAACTAATTATCAAATAACCTGGCCCTAATGTTACTATTAAGGTTAATGACTTAAAAATTCATATTCAATCTGAATATTTCGCAGTCACGAATAAATATTATTCCTTTTATATAAAAAGTTCTTTTGAAGTGTAGTATGCTGAAAACCGGGCGTGAAATATACGTTTTGAATATTTAATTAATTACAGTACTGATTACGAAATCCGCGAAACACGATATTACTCAATTAAACTATGTACACAAAATTTTATAGGGAATACCAAATTATTAACTCTATGTTGACATGTAACTCGACACGTTCTCATACTATAAAATATTTCATCAAAATATTGCTGAAAAAAAGTAATGCCAAGGCATGATCAGATATATGCACATTTCGAATGTGCCCTGTCAAATGAAGAAAACGTATGACACAATATATGAAACTGGGAAAAACTAGAAATGGATAGCAATTTTTTTTCAACTATAGTTTAAGGTCATTTGATCAAATCTATATATGATAGATAGATACTACTAAATCATCCATTTTACTCAATTTAATCACCAAATTAACGATCAATTTTTCTGAAATTCGTACACAACTCCTTATGTACAACTAAAAGTGTTTGTGCTTAAAGCAAAAATATGTAAACAGTATATATTTCAAATACATAGCATCTTAATTACATAGTTAAAATTAAAACAGTAAACATACAAAAAACAATAATTAATTTCTAAGCGTAACACTTAGGCCAGAACATTTTAAATAAAATATATATATTTTTAACAACACCAAAGGTTTAAAGTCTTAATATCGCCACTGAGCTTAGCGACATCAAATTTTGAAACCATTGCTACTTTACACGTTTTAAAAAATAAAATACTATTAACATTCAACACAGGACGACAAAAATTAAAACGTTTTTTAATATAAACATACATTTTCAATCTCCATTTCGAAAATCCATTCAACTAAAAATAATAAAATATTACATAATATTCTGCCAATTTAAAAATAAATTGAACAATTAATTAAACGGATATAACAGTAGTAAAATCTTAAATATTTATATTCAACCTATTGATGCCGAATTTCACAATAATGCAAACAATAATTTGGTTTAATTTTAATCGGTAGAAAATTATTTTAAATTATGGTTTTTGCTTTAATTTAAAATGCGAATACTTACAAAAAACAAAGTGAATGTAGTAATCTAAGTTTTTTACTTTATCAATCCGATAAACTTTAGTATATTTTAAAGTTGATAAACATTACTTTCTCAACCACTTAAATGTCGGTAGCATGATATTTAATAAATGACAAACAAATCTGTTAAATTATTTTTATTTATATTAACATTTAAATAAGTTTTAACGAGTGCAAGTTAAATTTTGAAATAAACTATTATTTTTATTTTTATTTTATCTGTTATTTATTTATTTGATTTCTAATTAATCATCATCTGATGGGTCAGTAAAATAATATTTTTTTTCCACATTAATGATGACAAAAAAGGTTCAGGCTGATAGCTACGTATTTTTATTTGCCTCAGTTTAGTTATGTGAAGACGGTATAAAAATAATTAACAAAATATTGGACCCGATAAAGTACAAAGATTATTATAGAAGAGTGATTTTTCATCACTCTAGAAAAATTACCCTAAAAAAATAATAAGGTTTATAAGTTTCGGTACATTAATGGTATTAAATAGTAAAGTAATTGTTGCAACCAACAAAATACTTCATCAGTTCAGTTTAGGTTTTTTTTCAGTAAATGGGAATTGTGCAAATAGTGGGATTATATTTTATTTCTTTTCAGTTAGCAAAATTTGAAAATTGTTACAAATAATTTACAATCTTAAGCTGTAATAGTAAATAATTTGTATAGTTCGTAAATATTAATGTTATCTTTCTAGTGAAAAAGTTGTCATAACAGGAGTTTTTTGGATAGTCATAAAAATTTTGATCTGTATCACCGTCTCTTTTTTTACATTCGTGCTCTGTAAGAATACTCAAATTCACAATTGTGGAACTTTTACTCAAAAAACTCTTGTGTATCGGAAAATTTAGTTTCAAGGTTTGTGTTTAACAAGCCAAATTAATAGGGCTGTTCATAAAATGATGAACTTTCTGCGTGACAAGTTTGGCGACAGAATTTTTTTGGTTGCAGAAACGGTTTTGTTAATTGGCCTTCACGATCCTGTGATTTGAATAAATTAGATTATTTCCTACAGAGTTACGTTAAGTCGATGGCGTATGAAAACAAACATACAACTTTTGAAACGTTGAAACTATGAAACTGCTAATCGTGGAGAAGATTTGTTGAATCATAAAACGATGTTATTCCAACAAATTGTGTTACGGTTAAAAAACACCAGATATGATGAAAACAAAAGTAAATATAAGTAAAGATAAATCATTTTCAATTGATTGCTTCTTAAGAATAAAATAATATGATAAGATACAATTTTACTCGTACTTCTAATGCAATTTCGTAAAATAATATTTTTTAAATATATCGTATTTGAACAAGCATAATAAATTAAGAAAACCTGTACTGGTTAGGAACTTATGTGACATTTTAAATATTATTTTTATTTTAAAGACGTTTTTTCTACATGTTTCACAGTCACGATTATTTTTAAACTTTAATAAGGTCAGTAATAATGAAATAATAATAAATAACTGTTATCGTATTTTAGTTATTTTAGTGTTAAACTGTGATGAAGGGTGTGTAATAATGTTCAATATGAAATCACATCACGTACTGCCCGTATTTTTCACAGGTATCCCTTTGAGAATAATTGATTTTATAGGTTAAAACAGGCGTGATAATTTTAAATAAGCTAAATAAGTTTAGTCAATAGTGTAATAAATTTGTCGATACCGAAATACATTGAATTGTGAAAACTCACTTTAAGTGTGGTGTAATATTTTAGGTTTTGTATGTAATGTTAGAAATCGATAAATTTAAAATTTGGTTTTCCAAAAGGCGAAATCTTAAAATTTATTGGAAGTAGTTACCTATACTTTTAAGTTATTACACATATGTACATTCATTTGAAAACAATCTTTAGATTTACCGTAATCAACTAAATTTGTATCTACACATCAAATTTACGACTCAATTTTAATCTTAATTCACATATATTGGTTGCTCGAGAAATTCAAGCTGCTTACTTAATGATTTTATAGTAAACATACAATATTTTGAAAGTTGCACATTTATTGTGTACGAATGTTTAAGCGAAAACATGTTTGATATGAATACCAACTGAATTTTTTGATAAGTAAAAATTCTTTGATTTTTATATTTATTTACTTCAAAGATATGACTTTAGATCTTTAAAATGCTATGTTTTATCATACCTTTCAATCGATTTTAAAAGAGAGTATACGATTACCCACAACAGTCACGTCTTGTGCGCTTATATCTCTCGAAGAAAAAGTCTTACAATTTCAAAAACGTACATTCATCACGCTTTTACCCCTCATATATAGGATACATATTTCTTATCTTACTCTGTCAGTAAAAGCTAAAAGCACAACGCTCTTGATCCTTCAACGAACTTTGCGTTCTCGGATGTAGTACCTTAACTCAAATGGAATTGATTACAGTAGTATACAAGGGTTATTATACAGTTAAACTTGGAACTGTTAAGTTAGTTACGAAGTGATCAATGTTCTGTCAGAATTGCGAACTCGTATACTAATGAAGCAAATTTCACACCGAACCGTACAATGAGCGGAAACACTCCGGACAAGTTACTACTAAAGTTACGTTTCTCAATGACTCTCGGATAATATGCGAATAATATATCTAGCCAGTCTATTACGAAACACTTTGGATAGAAAGACACCCTTCAAAATATCATAAGTTCAGTTGTCAATACATTAGGAATTCATAGAATTAAGTGTAAAAAGATATGAAATTAGTAAGACTTACAAAACATGATTTTATAACCATTTAAAAAATTATTTCTTACAAACTCATCCAGTCTATCGAAACATTTTCAAATGCTCGATATCGTTTTACTCCATCTTATTATATATTTTTTTCATCCGTCTTATCTTTGGCGTCTCTTTTCTTCTTGGTTCCTGCTTTCTAGGATATGATGCAGGAGTTCCTCTTACCCCCAGAGTGCCTTTCCCTGATCTGTTGTAGATGAGCGAGCTGGGCCGGTGTTGGGACTGCGGCGGCTGGTGGTGGTGCTCCCGGTGGAGGGGGAGGAAGAGATTGCCTGCGGCGCCTTCTCAGAGCTGGACTGAGATTGTACTTCACTTTGGCTTGCGTAAGAAGTTCTTTAAAAACCTGAGTGACGTTGGTTCCTTCTTTGGCTGACGCCTCCACGAAGCCGTTTTCCCAGTCCACGGTTACGACTGACTCGGTTGTATCATAGTCCATCTGGGAAAAAATAAAAAATGTTAATTTATTTTTCTGCGTTACGTTACTACTCGTATAATAGCAGCAAATGCCGATCACTCTTCAAGTGAATCGGAAAGTCTGTTGACGAACGACAACAGTCCGCCTTCTCCTCGCGAGTTTTCTGAGGTTTTCTTGTCATTAGAGCAAATGCGAAAAGCTCCTAAAGCAGGCCACAGCCGAAACATCCCACCCGATTCTCACAAATTATATACACAAGGTTAAAAAGTTTTTTATAGTCAATTTTGAGGTAAAATATTTTTCGAAGTAAACAAATAAATCACCATCACATAATAAAACATTTCTTTTTGAAGCACTTACATTGTGGTAATTCATTACATATGTAGTATCGTTAAAATAAAAATAAAAACACTTTGTTCTTAACCACCTAATATTTATTGAATTATCCACCGGTTTTGAAGCTACACAAACTTCCTTATTAAGGTATAATTGATTAAATTTATGAGTGTCAAAAATTAATAACGTTTTTAAATTACTTGTAAAAAGTTAATCAATTCGTACATGGAATGAATAAATCCATCAAAATTCTGTTCAACGAATTACCTGATCAAATCGAAAACGTACGAGTGAATTACTGGCAATTTTTTTATCGATAAAAGTCGCATTCAGTCATGTATAAAAGAATAGTAAATTATCTCCAATTTTCGTATCTGGTTCTTTGGAACGCCTGATGTTTTTTAACTGTGATGTTACAAAGTAACCAGCGACTAGCCCCCTGAAAGATACTAAGGTATCTCCTTTTATCGAACTGAAGGAGGAAAAATACCTCATCGAATTTAATCAGTTTTATAAATTGCCTTTATTATCAGGGTAGTGAGCAAACAGGTTCCTTTGAAACTTCAATAAAGTTTTTTGTGAATTTAAGGGGCTTAAATTACGGAAGACAGTTATTGCGTTAAAAATACTTTTAAAAGATAAAAAAAGTTATTAGTTATTTAAATAAACCTTGCTGTAATGAACCTTTTCAAAACTTCTAGATGTAGGTTCTGCAGTGCAGATGAGGAAAAACCTATACACATTCAATGTGAATGTGATGCTTTACCATTACATCATTAAACAAGCCGCATCCTCGGGGGACCACTGGTTGGTTTGATTGGACCTGAGGATTTACGGGCCTGGGATTGGAAGGGGAGAACTGTTCAAAAGAACACGTCACAATAGATCTTCAAGATCGCAGTGGCGTCAGGAGCTTAAAAAATAGCACTGACCCCCACCTCTAAGAATAAGAATAATAGTAAATAATTTAAGTTAAAAGCGACTTAGACTTAAAATAGGGATGGACTATTTATTAGAATTTTTCAGGAGTACCTTGGATTCAACAAAAAATTTCTATATTTATATCAGCAATTGTAATTAAAATAGACAGGTCACTCCTTGGTTTTTACTATTTTTAATGTTGTTAATATAATCTAAACAATATATTTACTTTTAATGAAAATAAAGCTTCTCTACAAACATATATTGCACGTACATATTTTTCGATCGCCATAAACAACTGTTTCCTTTCAAATTTAATGCCTCTAATGAGGGTCCTTGGATTATTAACGTATAAGTAATCGTATTCGGATATTTCATGTAAATATTGATTTTACAGTAGAAAAATTGGGTTCTAGAAAAAAGGTTTAAAAAAATAGACACAAAAAATGTTTAAAAACAGGCTGTGGTGGCTGGTAGTCTCATGGATTGACGTTGAATATTTCGATAAATCATAAGAACTTTTTTTTTTTTAATCAATAAGTTCTTATTTATGTGCAGGATGCTAGTGTACTTCTCATGTTTACGTTAAAAGTAAACTAATAATTCCCAAGTTTTATGTGTAAGTTGTACGTGTAATAAGTAAGTTTTTTGACGAAATCCTTTTTGGCTATACCCACCGAAGATGGGTCCGATTAGACCCAGTAGTATGAAAAATTATCGATTTTGTGAAAATATTTTTTTAGCGTTATTTATTAATAACAACATCGTAAAAAATCGTACTAAAAACGTCTTTTGTTAATTCAGAGCATATTTTGATGTTGAAATATTATTGAAAAAAGAAGTGACTTTTAAAACTGGGTCTAATCTGACCCACCGCTCGCTCATACATTTTTTCATCCAGTGGGCTTAAAGATATTAAAATAAAATAATTCCGATCTATCGGGAAATATAATTCTTATTTATTGTAACTTGTGGATACCAGAGAGAAATATGAACAAATATCAATAATTAATTGAACAAACCTCTCTTCCACTGTCAGCTAAATCCAATTTGTTCCCCACGACAACTATGGGGACCGCAGTGCTAGCCTTTGTTTCGTGAATTTGATCTCTTATCATTCGAACTTCTTCAAATGTGGACTGATCCGTGACGTCATAAACAAGGATAAAAGCATCTGCAGATGAAATAGACAAAGCCCTCATGGCTGGAAACTCGAAGGCTCCGGACGTGTCAAGAATATCCAAGGTGAGTTGGACTCCTTGTACTGAGAAGTCTCCGTGATGCATCTCTTCCACCGTTCTCTTGTACTTCGGAGTAAATGTGTTGTACAGAAACCTGGCTATGATGGAAGACTTGCCGACTTTTGCAGATCCCATGACGACTATTTTATGTCTGACATTATTGGATGCGAGATTACCACTGCTAGAGTTCGTATCTTCCGTTCTGTCATTTCTGCAAGAAAAGATAACGATTAGTAAAACATATTAACAGATTAATAAAAAACAGAGTCGTGTATTTCTAAGACTTTAAAAAAGGCAAGAGTGGACTGAAAACTAATTATATGATTATTTTAATTATAATCAATTTATTCACTTTGTAATGTTGGGTACGAATTACGAATTGATTAATTTGTTATTAAAGGTTAACATTTATCATTATTTGTTATTAACATATTATATCAGAGGTGAACATTTTAGAGAAGGAAATATAGGAGTCTAGGCATCTACAGGGCTTATGACCTGTCATAGGTTGGTTTAAGTGGTCACATTACATACGTGTAACAGTCACCATTTCAACCATATTTAAACATCTATATTCCTTCAATTCTTTCATCTGTTGACGTTTGTGAAATTAAAGTGCTGAAACCTTTATATATGCGGGTGAGATTCATCTAATTCAATTATTTCACCCTTTTACTAGGGACAAACAACATCAACAGATGAAAGAATTTAAGAAATATAGATGTTTAAATATGGTCTGAATGGTGAATGTTACACAGTGTGTAAAGTGGCTACTTAAACCAGCCAACGACAGGTCATAAGCCCTGTAGATGCCTAGACTTCTATATTATGTTCTCTAAAAATGTTTTTCATCTGTGTTGGAATATGTTAATATTTACAGCTCTCCGGGGAGTTGAATCCAGTCGTTGTCTGCAAAAATTTGGGCAAGCTTAATTTATTGCTGATTATTTGTTATGTTTTTATCAAAATTATAATAATTATTGCATCATCGTTCTTTTTCCGCACTGTGTGGTGCATAGTTAATAAATAAATAAATAAATAAAAAAAAAAAAAATAAATAAATAAATAAATAAATAAATAAATAAATAAATAAATAAATAAATAAATAAATAAATAAATAAATAAATAAATAAATAAATCAATAAATAAATAAATAAATAAATAAATAAATAAATAAATAAATAAATAAATAAATAAATAAATAAATAAATAAATAAATAAATAAATAAATAAATAAATAAATAGATAAATAGATAAATAGATAAATAGATAAATAGATAAATAAATAAATAAATAAATAAATAAATAAATAAATGAATAAATAAATAAATAAATAAATAAATAAATAAATAAATAAATAGTAACCCACATCGGTTCACTTATCGAAGCGTCTCCTAATTATCTAAATTTGTTGCAACAGAGAGGGAAAACATTTTTGAGAACGGAATATAGAAATCTAGCTATGAACAGGGCTTTTGACATATCGTTGGCTGGTTTCATTTCCTCAACTCTTCCATCTGTTGACTTTTGCGAAGTAAAAGAGCTGACACCTTTATTACGTGTCTGAGATTCATCCGGCTGAACCATTTCACCTACTAGGCAACGCCTGATAACAATTATTCAATTTTATACTTCTTTTTACACCAATTATTTCAATCAACAATGTTTTTAGTATTTCAGAACGTTTGTAGACATGCTGGATTTTCTCCCTAGAGAGTTATTTAGATCAAAATCTTAAAAATGGTTTTCAGGCGTTGCCTAGTTGGTGAAATGGTTCAGCCGGATGAATCCCCCCCACATTATAAAAGTTTCAGCTCTTTTATTTAACAAAAGTCAACATACGGAAGAGTCAAGGAAATCTGCATGTTTAAAAATAGGCAAAAAGGTAAATGTTCAATAATGTGGGGTCCTGTGCCCTGTGAATGCCTAGACTTCCATACTTCTTTCTCAAAAATGTTTTCCTTCTCTGTTGTAACAAATTTAGACCTAAGTAACTCTCTAAGGAGAAAATCCAGCCTGTCTTATGATCATTTTTGTAAAATGAGAGGAAGATAAATAGTCATACGCTTCAGATGCCAATCCAGGGTTCATAAAATCTTCTAGTTAAAAAAATAAAAAATAATAATAATTCATGTCATCCGGGCATGATTGGCAAACGCTATTGAGAATTAAAAATACCTTTGAATTAATATCTATTTACATTTCATTTACTTTTTTTAATTCCTTCTTTTTAATGTGTAAAAATTTCAAATGGGTTAATTTTTAAGTTTTACATTCTAAAAATACCGCTTAAAAAATGTTTTATAAATATAGTATTTATCGTGTAGGGGTAGAGTAACACGCATCTGTTATAAATCGTTTTACGTAATATTATTTTATTGATAAAATGTTTTATTTATTTATTTATAATTGATATTATTTTATTAATAAAATGTTTAATTTATTATTTTTATAAATGTATTTTAAGACCTCATTTATTTACACAATTCTTTTAATATAATAAAATAAATAACAATTTGTTTTTATCGAAAATATTGAAAATTATTCTGAATAATCAGTATCTCAGCAGGAAAACCACTTTAATATACATTTTTTCAAAGCTTTTATGAACCGGAAAAAGAGGTAAAAAGAATAATCGTAGAAAGCATGTCATACTGACTTATGATTGGTGCGCCTGTCGTCTTCCGGTTCTTCTTTCAGGAAGGAAGGCTGCAGGCTGAACCTTCTCCGGAACTGGTGGCGCCCCTTCATTCCGGATGCGGAAGTGTGCGCGGGGGACATGCGCAGATTACACAAATCACTCACCCACCTTTGTAAATAATCAAACTAAATATCTAACTTTTTGTCCAGAGACAGTTATTTATTTTTGTAACACAAATTCGAAACACTTTTATGAGAACTCTCAATACGTTTTTAGCAATATCCTCAATATTTTAATTACATTTTTGATTTTTCAGCCAGCAGTGAATCGTAATTGAAGTCGATCTGAAACAAAAAAAAAAAACATCATTATTTTTTTTTCCTTCGATTTTGATTATCAAAATAGCCCATCACATACTGTACACCACATCTGAGGAATCTTTCTTTGCGGTTTCCACATTAAGGAAAAATTACTCGTTGTCGGATAAAAAAAGCATTCCAAAGGAATTCTCTATAATTTAGTAGCCTAGCATCTTGAAACATTGATAACAAAATAAAATAAAATAATAACTACAACATAACATTATTTTGTTAACAATGGAATATTTTCCTTTAATGAAATAAAGAAAAGAAATTAAAAGTGCTGTCAGGAATACAACATATTTAAGAAAGAAGCGAAACGTTATATTTACAATTAATTTTTATGTAGCATTGATTGAAAACAGGGGTGTCTTTATTTTTTTGTAATTTATATGTTATACTATAAATATTTATAATTAAAAATAAAATTAACAAATTACCGTTAGACATCACTTCCCATTATGTAAATAAGTTTTTTATTTTATTTTACCTAATGAGGATCGTCAATATAAATATATGTAAAAAATTATACTTAGTGGTTATATTGTCTACTCATATATTTTTATCGGAGTATTTATATACATACAAAACCAAATTAAAAAAACTTTTTAAATAAAAAAATAGTAACTTTGTTTATTTTATTATTTTTTAGTAATTTATTTATTTTTAGTAGGCTTACACAAGTTTCAACTCCGTTGGACGTTGAAAATTGGATTAAAGTCCTCTTTTGCGTTGTGATAAATAGTATACTTATACAATAAACATTTGAAAAATAAGCAAAATATACATACAACATAATATACGTACTGAATTGCCCTGTAGATGTATTTCTTTTTGAAATATTTACATGTTAGTATCATTTGTAAAGGACCTTTATTTCCACGAACTCCTGATTTTGACATTTGAATACCAATATTTCAACATTTGTTTATTTCAAACGAGAAAATCGTAATAAAAATAAATTTATACAAGATTTATGCCCATGAAATGCACGTTTCAAAACATTTTGTAAGTTATTAAGTGATTTATGCGAATTGAATAATTATTTATTATCTAACATCTTTTTTAGTTTTCCTGCTAAATTTATCACTATTAAATGCATTATTAAATGTTTTCAAATGACCATATTTTTTTTACTTAACTTTTCGGAGAAATTTGCTCTAACCGAAGTTATTTATTACTGGTTGAAAGAAGGAAGAAAGTGGGATAAGAAAAAAGAGGGAGAAACAAAACAGATACAAACGACTAGAATGAATGATAACGTAGGTCAAGGACGACCAAGAAAGATGTGGCATGATTAAAAAAACCAAAATCGCAAGCCTTGTCTTGTTTAAAGCAAACACAACAGGAAGGCATGTATTTATTTATATATTAAACTTGTTCATGCAAACTTTTATTAATGCCCTAATATTTACTTAAATCTAATTATCACGAATCAATCTCTTAACCATCAATATAAGTACATTTTACACAATACACTTTTTGAACTAACTTATTTGTTACACACATTTTTTTAAAACGCATTTTTAAATAAAATAAATATTTTTCTCTTATTTTTAAACGGTAATTCTTTACATAAATGTACAACTCGATGAATCAACGCATTTATTGATGTTGGTTTAGGAAGAAATAGCAGCATTTACTTTGTTTTTATTTGTTGTTTGATATTCGTGTTGACATTGATTCTAATATATATTTTGAGTCCACTAATTTTGAGAATATCATTATGTGAACAAAGAGTATTACATTTAAAAAATAATAATTATATATAAATAGATACACGATCATAATGTTTGTTACATTTAGCATTAGAAAAAAAAAAAAGTTTAATTACAAGATGAAATTAAAGTGCATTTTCTTTGCTTAGTTTGTCTTTATCGGAAGGAAAATTATTTGCGATAGTAATTATACTAACGTTATACCTTTCTTATGAAAGAAAACATTATTTGTCATCATTGATTGCTTTCTAGAGAACTGAAAAAAATTTGACACTTGGGACAAACATCTAAGTGACAAAAAATATCCTATTAGGCCACGGGGTGAAAAGCTATTTCGCAAGAAAACTCTTATGTTATTTTCTTGAGTTATTATAGTTTCAAAACCTGCCTCAAGGGCAGTAATAAATAATGTTTTAGATGTCACTAGTTTTTAAGGTTTTGTGAAAATTTAGGGCTTTTAAGCCCGTCATGTTTTTCCTTCCCTTATTTTTCCCTTGCGTATTGCTCTCTGCTCACATTAAAAATAATTTTTCAATTATTGGTAATATTTTTAACACGAGTAGTTCATAAAACAAAAGATATCTAAAATATCAGTTTTTAACCTTAAATTTATGTTGATTTTATTTAGTTTTCTCTTTATATATAGGTGTATATTGTATTTTATCTTATCCTAATTTAATTTTACATTTTAATTTTGCTCTCTCAATTGTTGTATTTGATTTATTTAATAAATAGTATTTAATGTAATTTGTTTGATTTACATCACGTGTACCAATGTATGAAGGTATATTTAACTTCGTATAACCGTGTCCAAAAATTGCGATAAGCAATGTTAAATTTTTTAAAAACTTTTATTTTATTGATATTTTTAAGATTTTTAAAAAAATATTTTATGTAAACATTATTATATTGTGTTACAAAAATGTTTAAAGAGAGAAATCCCTGCAAAAAAACTGCTTTTGCAGTTTGGCGGGAATTGAAAAAATTGTTTAGAATTTAACAAAGAAAAATAAAAATAAAAAAAAAATAAATAAAAAATACAAAATAAAAACAAAATTTAAATATGCTGTCAAAAGCAATTTGACGAAAAGGTATTGAAATAAAGTTTTTCTGTCACTCTTTCCCAGATGCTTCCCCGAATACTGTGCGAAAAAATAACTACGAATCAGCCTGATTATTCTTACAAAAAATCGATATCTCGCATTCCCGTTTACTACGCCCCAAAACACAACCAATTTAGATTTTTTTTAAAGAAAAAGTATCAGTCGGACATTGACTTTGTTCGTATGTTTTTTTTAAAAAAAAAAGTATTTATGTTTATATACCATACGTCCAAATACGGAACATAAAAGTTGGCGCTTTTTAGGGCTTTTGGATGGTCCTACTTATAGAAAACAATTAAACAAAAAAACAAACTGTTAACACATGCCAATGAAAGACACCTATAAGTGTGTAAAAACTTATTTCTTTATTGCTATATTCCAGGGAGATGATACGAGAATATTGTATGAAGAAAAGTCAGACCGCGTATTTTCTTACAGTATGGAATCTGAAAAACGGATAGTATAATTACAAGAATATTACTTTTACGCATTTGTTCATTCATATTCTAATTGTTTAAAATTTTGCTTTCGTTTCGTATTTTTCTGAAAACGTGTAAAAAAAGTTCCGGTATCACTTTGTTAATTAGTTTATATATTACACCCCTACGCGTGTTGGATAATTTTTAATTTAAACGCATGCAGGTAAATTTGTAGGGTTTACTACACGTTAAATGTTACATGACTCAAGTTTTCAAACACCTAAGCAAATATGGCAATATATTATAATTAAGTTTCATCTGAATTCTCCTTTAATGTTGAAGCAGTAAATGTTTTATGGGGTGATATTCTGATTCAAATGAGCCCATATAAATGCAAATTGAACCCCAACATATTATCTGAAATGTGACAATTTTCGACAGAATAACATCGCCGAAAATAATATATATCGCTGTTTTGTTTTATTTGTGAGGTACTAAAACAGTTTATTTGTATAAACAAATGGAAATTTTTGTCAAAATATGTATTATTACATTTGCGACAAGGGAGACACGCCTCCCCGTGGTATAATGGCTAAGACGCTTGTCTCTCGCACAAAGGTTCCGGGTTTAAATCTTATAAAATATGTCAAATGTTTTTTTTATTATTATTATTAATTGTGGCGTTTTTTTTGTCTTGGCGTAATAAAATATACAGTTTTCTGTGCATTACAACGAGTGTTTTCGACTCGATTACTACTCTCTGGAATAAACCCCGAAAATGGAAATCTAGTGAAGGTTATTTTGGTTCATGGCGTATTGGTAAATGCAACTGCCTACCATACCTGAGGTTCTGAGTTTGATTTCCTAAGGTCTCAGTAGTTATACTTGTAATCTCAAGTTTGTACATTACGAATGATTATTGATTCTTTACAATAGGAGTACCAAAGCAGTGCCCTACACACCGTAAGGTGCTGGTAAAAGGGTGATAATAACAAATTCATCGATTTTATTGGACCTCTTTGCTTGTTGTGGTTCAAAAATCATTCAATAATATTCATACTGATTGCAAACAATATTTACTAGCGTAATTACATTTTAAAAATTAATTGAATACTGATCATGAATACACAATACCTTAAATCATTTTTCCCCCAGACATTATTCTTACAATTACATTTTTTCGTCAACAATCTTAACTTTTCTAACAAATAGAAACTATACTAAAGTAGGTACGCATTAAGAATTATGGAATCGATAGAAAATAATATTAAACATTTCGCGATTATTTGTACAAATCAATTACTTTAACGGTCAGCACGTTTGCCTACAATGCAAGAGGTCTCGGGTATGATTCCCGACATTGACATCAAATATCTATTTAAAATGGTGTTTTTACACCAGAATATTTTACTGCCCGAGGACTGGCAACTGAAGCATAAGACTGATTATCTTACCTTTCTGTAATAAAAAATATCAACATACGCTGCGATTGGTGTACCAAGCAGTGTCCTATCCACAATCGGGTGTGGATAGGGAATGATGATAATGATAATATTGTAATGCCTCAAATGCTCAAGTCATGGGGCATCGGTTTGAATACCCCTTTTCGTCACAATAATTTTATTTTAAATTAAAATTTATTATTCGCAATAAAATTTTCTGTACGTAATGCCATTCCCGAGTGGTGCTTTTTTAGAGTTTTTTAGAGAAATTCAAATTCACATATTCATCAAGACAAGTTAAACATCGGTACTGCCTGTTTTTTGTTATTTAAAAACTGGCAGAAACTGAACCCCTCTACGCCAGATTCATTAGCATTCTTACCAACTGCGCCATAGCGCCTGTCTATCAACAATTGACAGCCAGTACCGAAAATTCATAATTAGTTGAAAATTAATACCGGACTTTTACCAAGTTAGATGATGTGCTACCAATTTGGCTTAGTCTGGCGATGTGAAATACCGATTGTGAGAAATAACAAAAAGGCTATAATCTCTTAATTCGTTGCAACAGAGAGGGAAAACATTTTTTGAAAAGGGTAGTGGAAATCTAGGTAATCACAGTGCTTATGACCTGTTATTGTCTGTTTTAAGTGGCCATTCTATACACTGTAACATTTGCCATTTTGTCTTTGTTGAATATCCACATTTCCTCAATTCTTCCGTCTATTGACTTAGTGAATTCGATTTTTCTGTACGAACATGTATATATTTTTATAAAAAGCTTAAATGTGTTTATCGGTAACTGAATATTTTTCGCAAAAATATAGATAAACATCCTTTTTAAAACATGGAAAAAAAACCATTTTAGTTAATTGACTATCTCTAGTAAAAAACACAATTCTGTGTGGTTGCGCGAGTGATTTATGGGATTGAGTGGTTTGTGACTGGATAGCCCGCCAGTGGATGAAGGTCCACTTATCTTATCTTGTGATCTCCCAACCTTCAATGTTTGTTATTCTCCTCGTCTCTATGGCCGTGGGTAGCTGCGGTTACTATGGGAATAATTTTCCATATCCATAGCAACCAACATTAACAATCATACATTTTTTCTCATTGATAATTTTTATCAACTACCGCATGTTCATTATTTTATCTGTCCGCATCTGCTCGTCATTTAATCATCTGCCCGCATCTGAACACCATAACATTTTTTGACCGTTGCTCCGCCACATTCATCTTTATATTTTGCAAATACGTAACTATAAAGAAAGTTCCGTGTTCACCAAAAAAGGAAACTACCCAGAAGCCAGGACTTGGAGATAACATCCAGATTTCTGTCCCTGATTCCCATTCCTGTCTTCCTGAAGGTAGGATTTTTGTTTGCTGTGGTTTGTTTGGGCGCATGCTGTTCATTACCGCATCTGCTATTATCGCAACGCACCTTTTATTTCTCCGCAAAAATGAACACAAATCAACGATTAAGTCAAATAATACTCACTCAAAATTATAATCGCCGCCTCACTGTGTTTGAAATATCAGGTTGGGGAAAAAGTAATTTCGTATTTTGCGCTCTTTTTTTTCAACCAAGTATATCTCGTTCATTATTGGTTGCATCGGATTAAACGATACGGCGTTGTAAAGGTGTAAGTATATACTACAAACATTTTCCAACAGTATTGGACTTGGTCGGTTCAGTCGTGAACTATCGTGCGTCAAGTATGGAGGTCTCAAAGGAAGAAATTCTCCATATTTTTACCTGTTTACTGCCTGAAAGGGAAAAAACGCGTCAAAAAATATTGGGATGTATACGGGGCCGATATTTTTTCGGTTCGTACTGCACAAAAGTGGTTCGAGCGATTTCAATGATGCACCACGCTCTGGCAGGCCTGTTGTTGAAAATGTCGATATTTCGTGGAAAATATCGAGATAGACCGTCATGTTAGCAGTTGTAGCATCGCTCAGAAGCTGAATATTGATCATTAATTCGTTTTAAACCATTTGCAGAAAGCTAGATTTTTGAAAAAGCTGGATGTTTGGGTGCCTTACGAACTAACGCAAAAAAACCTCATGGACCGAATTTCCATCTGCAAATCGCTGCTAAATCGCACCAAAATCGACCCATTTCTGAAGCTGATGGTGACTGGTGATAAAAAATGGGTCATTTATGACAATGTCAAGCGACAGAAATCGTGGTTGAAAGCCCATAAAGCGGCCTAGACTGTGGCCAAGCCAGGGCTGTCGACCAGAAAGGTGCTGCTATGTGTTTGGCGGGATTGGCAGGGAATACTCTACTTTAATCTGTTCCCCTATAACATAACCCTTAATTTTTCCCTCTACTGTGAACAACTCGACCATTTAAAGATGACGCGCCAGAAGCTCCGGGAGCTCGGATGAGAAGTTCTTATGCATCAACCCTACAGTCCGGACCTGGCACTAAGTGACTACTACCTATTCTTGTCCATGGCCAACATGGGGGTACAAATTTGGCCTCAATAGGGGCCCTTGAAAATTGGTTGCCCGAGTTTCTAGCCTATAAGGATAAAGGCTTCTACGAAAGGGGCATTATAAAGTTAGGTTCTCGTTGGAAACAAGTTATCAAATAGAACGGCGCATATTTGACTTAAATCGGATGATTTTTATAAAGCATTAAAATAAAGCGAAAAAAAATATTTACTTTTTCCATAACCTGCAACAAAAAAAATTAATGGAGTTATCGTTAATAACTTTCTTGTGGTATTTCAAACTCAAAACTGTATAATTTTTTTAAACTCTGACAATGAAAGTAAATTGCGAAAAAAAAGTCTACAATATTTTCTTAGAAGACGAATCGAACAATTAGGTATTCGAATATCATGGATGATTATTTGCATCACTAGTTTACATGATGGTGTTTTGGTTAACGAAATAATTAATTTTTATAAAGGGTCTAAGCCTAATCCAAACAGCACAACGGATGACCCCAGATCATCTCCGCCCATTGTTTCCATAGGTAATGAATTATTTACTTATACGTGATTTATTAAAAGATAATTAATTTTGTTTTAATTTTTCAGTATTTCCAAATCTTTTCATACAAGTGCATACCAGATTAACCTCCGAATTAATATATTATATTAATATTTTATTTTATTTGGGAAATCAACAGTTCTACATATATATATTTAGTAAACAGATATAGTCTATAAACTCAGAACTAATAACAGATTTCCACATAGTATACAAAGATAGCAAAGAAAATATATTACATATCATATAAATACATACAATGTATACATATAAAAATGTTATTTTCATGTACTCAATAATCAAAGATTTTTTAAATATTTATTTTAAGAACATTAAGTTACTGTAAATTGGGCGGGATAAGGACAAAAATGCTTGAAGAGAGGATAAGGAGGGGAGGGGAGATGTACATATTTATTATTATAATGTCTACTAAGTTACAAAATACATTTTTAGTGTAAATTTTAAATCTGACAGAGTGATGTTTGTGTAATCTATATTTTTAAATTTTGTATTGTACATTAAAAAAGTCCTACGAAAAGAAGCATTTTTAACATACGATGTTTTACTTATTGGTACATGAAACAGGTGGTACCGTCTACAAATCTTGGCTGGCACGTGTATTGTTATTAAACCAAGCAGCTCTGTACAATCAACCATTCTTGTCATAATTTTGTAAAGCAGTAGTTGGTCCGCACACACTCTGCGGTATTGTGGAGAAATGATTCCATGGAAGGTGGAAGCAGTGAGAGTAGATACATAAGAAATACCGGTTTTGTATTTAAGGTACTTTATAAATTTGTTTTGAATATTTTCTATTCTACTTATATATATGGCATACTGGGGATTCCATATCTGAGAGGCGTATTCCAAATGGCTTCTGACAAATGTATAATATAATAAAATAAAATAAGGGCCTTTGGATTATCAAAGTGTTTACTTATTCGAATTATGAAATCTAACATGCTCAATGCTTTGGAGGTAATTTAATTGATATGCGATTCAAAAAGTAGTTTTGAGTCTAAAACAATCCCAAGATCTTTAATTTCGTGCTTTCTCATTAGTACATTATTGTTTAGTTTGTAATCAAAATTAAGAATTTTTCTTTTCCTTGTGAATGTAATGCAGACACATTTATTTATATTCAAAAACAGTTTATTTTCAATACAATAGTCAGTTAGACGATTAAGATCGTCTTGAATCATAAGGCAATCTAATAGAATCAAGATTAACTGACATTTCAATAAAAACTGAGAAGAGAAAATTTTAAGAATACTTTTTATGTTTTATTAAATTAAACGGCAATTAGTGCCTTTTACATATAAGTTGCAAATACATTAATATACTCTATGTATGAAAAGTTAAGTTATAACAGATATAAATAAAAGAAAACATTGTAAACTTATTTTTATTAACAGTTATTTACAAAATTATTATCATATAAATAGTTTTAAAAAAATAGTAATAAAGAAATTAAAACAATTTTGTATAACACTAAATTATTTAAAAAATATGTTTATGTGTATTTTTTTCTAGAACTACTACTTAGGTTAATTGTTTTAAATTTTCTGTAATCCTTATAGCTTTTGCCCACGAGGCTCAAGAAAGTACACAAATATTGATCGCGGCAAAACCTTCCATGACACCAATAACGAACCATAAGATGTTAGCTCCATATGTAATATTTCGTAAACACTGATAAAATAAAATAGGCAATTTATTAGTTGTTTACCTTGATAAAGAAACTTGTATAGCTTTGAAACCGGACGGTTAAAAAATTTAAAAAATGAGTAATTAACAAAGCTGTTTTTATTTATTGTATTATAATGAATAACCAAAAAATTTGAATTTTACACAAGATGTTCATTTGCATTTACATCAAAAAAAATAATTTTTTGTTCTGTATTGCGTTTTTCATGTCATAAATGTTTTAAGTTGCTAGCCTTGCTTTGAATCGATAATTATTATCATTCTATGAAAAACGGTTCTGTCTACAAGAGGTTTTGAATTGTAACAATAATTCACTTAAATCAGTTAGCCTAATGGCGCCCGGTTGAAAGGTTATATAATACATAGTTTGTGTTATTGTATCTGTTTCACAAATAATATCTATTTCGAAGTTAATCGCATTATTTTTGTTGTTTTTAAAGTATGCTGATAAACATTATACTTAATATTATGTACCTACCAACTCTTTAACGGTTTTGTGTGTTAACGTATATATTCATAATTTAAACCAGGACTGTACGAATTATTCCGTGTGAATAGTATGCCATGTGATGTTTTTCAACTACGTGTCAATAATATGGCATTTATAATAATTTTTTTTACACTTTCTTTATTCTATAAAAAATCATCAAAGTGTTGATATGTATTTTGAGTGTGAATATTTCGAGAACATTAAACGTACGCTTGCGTGTAAAAGTTATATATTTCAAATCTAATATTGTGTTTATTGCATATAAGTACTCAGTTTTGAATACAATCATTAAACATTGTTTTTTAGTATCAGTGAATTTACAATTTAGTGTTTGCTTGTAATTAATAATGTTTTCTTGCCACGTGATCTTCATATTAATCAATAATCTGCGCGTTAGTCGCTATAAGTGAACGAATGACTTATAAACATTATCTTCTTCAAGTTTATAGGGTTATCATTTTCAGTTACAATTTTCTACCATCGGCATCGGGTAAGTGCGAGCCAATTAAATTTATATCTTACAATTTTGTGTGCCTCTTTGTATTTAAAACTTAAGTGTCAATGTCAAATTGTTAAAGCTAATGGTTCTTTGAACTGCACATCTTACTATCTAGTTTTCAACGAATTTTATTTTCCAATTAAACATCCACCTCGTTTGCCTCAATCTTGGTAAAAAGTTAATCGTTCTCATATTACATACGAGTATTTAACAAGTAACAGCAAAAACAAGAAGAACTTCAAGAGTATATTTTCAAAGTGAAATAACACCATTATAAACATAACACATCGGCGCTTTAAATTCCAAAACCCTCGCTAAATTAATTTCTCTAGATATCAAATATCTCGTAATTAATAACTCTAAACTCAGAGCAGCTGATTTATTGTAAACAATATATTAATCACAAAATATGGCGTACCTTTTTAGGACCATTTACCCTAAGGACAGCGTAACTACCGTTGTATAAGATTTATAGAATAAAAAAAGGTTCGGTTTTCTTTTGCGTAACTGATTTTGCACCGACTAATAAAAAAGGTAGAAAATCATTTCGTTAGGTGTTTACGTAAAATTGAAATTTGATATTGTACAAATTCATTTTTTCACAAGAACATTTTTTTATTGTGCCGATATCATTTATTTCTTTAGAAGGGTGTTTTATTGTGTAATAAATTCATTAAACAGTATGCGTCGTGGAAAGCGAACAGTTATATAAAAATTAGTACGCCGTCAACTTTGATTTTCAAAATAAAAAAATAAATGTTGGAATATGCCTAGACTCGTATTTTAGATACATTGCTTAGATACAAAAAATAATATCATTTAATTGAAGATTTTCAAGTATGCAAATTTGAAGACATTGATGAAAATTTCTATCTCTATAAACGGTTTGTTTATTCTGGCGATTTCCTGACAAACTTTGTATTTTGTTGAATCAATCATCCAAGGTTTTGCCCCACGCATTTGTGTCTTCAAATATCACGAAAAAAAATAATTTGGGAAAAAAATAAGTTACCTTGAGGTCTAACTGGTGAGCAGTCATACTTGGCGGAGTACTAATCTTTCGAAAAATGCACTCTTTTCACCCCAAACCCTCATATGATGTATACATTTGTTAAATGCAGGGGACTATTTGAAAACCGGTCGACGCATTAATTCTTGATTATATTGATTATCAATTAATTATTAACACAAAAGACTAATCATAATAATTTGTTTGTATGTTTCTGAGTTGAGTATACTGTGTTAGACAGAACTGCCTGACATGTTTTTAATTATTTTGAAGTAGGGAATATTGATACCTTTCTGATTTATTGATCTGACTTGATACCATGTTTCGGTCCTTGCAATTATTATTCTTCGACCTGAGTGGTTTATTTTGCGCGTGAAACTTCCTTCTTAATCCCCCCTCCCTATTATATCGAACAAAGATGAGTGGGGATGATGGAAGGATGATTGCTTATTATTTCAGTTGATGAGGTTATTATGAATTAGGCCCTTCAATGGAATATTTCGAGATAAAAGGAGTTAAACCTCAAGAGACGGCGTAAGGGGATGGCGTTCCTAGGTTTGGGGTTAATTTTGATAATGATACAATTTCTTTCCCCGTTAAACCAAATGTGTATTTTTTTAATCACGGTATTTTTATACCTTTTTATCTATATTTTTTTTTCGCAGTAAATAATAAAATGCTTTCACATAAAAAAAATACTTTTGATACTTTACCACGGTACAATTATTTGTTTTTTAGGTTGAACTTTTTCAACTCACTATATATATATTTATAATAACATATTACAACAGAGATGAAGAACATTTAAGAGAAGGTAATATAGAAGTCTAGGCATCTACAGGGCTTATGACCTGTCAATGGCTGGTTTAAGTGGCCACTTTACTCACTGAAACATTCACCATTCCGCCTATATTTGAACATCTATATGTCTTCATTTCTTTCATCTGTTGATGTTTGTGAAGTTAAAGAGCTGAAACCTTTATATATGCGGGTGAGATTCATCCAATTGAATTATTTCACCTACATACTAGGCAACGCCTAAAAATGTTATTTTTTCAATTTCTATACTTCTTCATGGACCAGGTAATTTATCACCAATATTTTGAGTTTTCCCAAATTTTCGTAGAGAAGAACTGGATTCAACTCCCTGGTAATATATATATTATATATATAATATATATATTTTAACATTTAAAGATTTGTTTTTTTTTTGTGACAGTCGTTTAAATCTTATAATACAAAACGATTGCCGCGTGTGTACCTAATGAAATGGTGCATAAGGTAGAGCAAATGCAGAGTATATCGTCATTTGTTACATTAACATAACATCTATCCTTAATCGCACCTAGAGTGTTCAATATTTTGGGAAGGGCGTATTAAGCTCTCAAGGACAAAAACTTTTTTTAAGAGAGAAGTTATGGTCAAGACTTTTCTTAGTGGGAGGGATTTAAATGGGAAACTCCATGATGATTTTCTGAATGTTGAGTTTACTGTTTACCATATTGATGATCCTGTATAATATTTGTGATGATATACTCATGTGTCTGTGTCAACTAATAGCTCGTCCCAACTTAACACAAGACTTGTAGTTCCATGGAGTTGGGACTTATGTCTCAAATAATGTGTAATAAACTATCCATAAGCAAATTAACAAATAAATTTTATATATCGCCAGTCTCACGCTCCAGGGATTCAATTTTCTTATTTTATTTTATTCAGGAAACATACAGTACAATTACACAGTTTTATTGTATACAAAATTAAACTTAATGCTATGATATTTCCATATTATACTACAAGCTAAGGTTATCAATAAACGTTTTTTATTTTTCTGAGTACGCTAATATTATTAAAAATTAAAGTTTAAATATGAAATTTAAATTGATTTCTAAATAAAAAAGTTATGTAAAAAGTATCTAGTCAGTATTTACATAATTGGAAATAATATTCAGAATAAAAAACAACTTACTAAATGTAATAAAAAAGTAAGAATTAAATCAATAAGAATAAAAAACATGTTCAAATGTGAAAAACATTTTCAAAAAGAAAAAGTAAATATTGATGTTTTAAGGAATTTAAAAAAGAACAGACGAGAAGCAACAATAAAATAAATCAAAGACAATAAATGAAAGTTTATTTATTTATTTATTCTAGATAGATTCTATACCATCATTTTTGTGAAAATCACCTCAAAGGCGCTGTACAAAGAACATGGTGAAAAAACACGTCTTGCTGCTACAGAGCGCATGGGCGGTAGGGATTCAGTTCCCCATTTCCATTTTTTTTTTTATTGTAACATACAGAAGCTTGATTGCAACACGCCTTAACGTCTTACGTGAATAAAAAAAAACAATTTAAAAAAGAATAACATATTACGGTAAAAAAAGAATTTTTAATAGTAAAAAAGTAGGGATGCATGGACAATAAAATACTGCAGTGTGAATGCATCTTTGAAACCGATTTTTTTTTCGCCGATCTTGCCAGAAATCGAACCCGGGACCGAGATCTTAAAGGTAATAGGCAATTTCTAACCACTACACTTCATGACTAATCACTCGATTTTCTTTTTCAGGATTTTGATCTGAAAAGCCATCGATTAGGAAACTCTCGTCCAATATTTTGTTTCTTTTTCAAACACAAAAATTTAGTTTCATTTATCAACGAATAATGTCATTTTTTGCAAACTTTTTCATTTTCTTCTACTTAAAAACCTTTCAAACAAATCTTGATTATCATAATTAACTTTCATTAAAAAATTTAAGGCTCTGACAGCCGTTGTTCTTCTTGCTAAGAACACGATAAAGTTATCAATTCCTCAACATTGCCTTTAATACTCGTAAACTTTTCATTTGTTCAATATTGCGAAAATCTTGTTTCTCAGTTTCAGCGTTGTTAGAGTTGTCGAAGCATCGGTTTACATTTTAAAAAGTATTGCTAATATAATGGTATTCGTCGGTAAACTAAAATCAAATTAAAATACCCTTTCTAAAATAAAATAAGTATAGGATGCAAAACACATTTTTTTTTTACCGAGCGTTTTGAAGCTCCACAACCTTCTCAATATGTAAAAAAATAGTAATCAATAAAATCATGTTGTTTCATTTTAACAGTGTGTTCTAAATATTAAATATAAATACAAATATGGAGTTAAGTCGTATCATGCAGTATATTGTTGTGACGTTATGAACTGAGGGATGAGAGGAATTAAAATTCGAGCATTACTTCTAAAACTTGACAGGAATGTACTGTAGGAAATTTAGTTTATTTTAAAATAACTTCATTCTACTTACTTCTGACTGTTATGCGGATGACCAACAAATCTATTTTTACTGCTCTCCTCAAGATATAAACAATTTAAAAAATCACGTGTCTCAATGCATCCAAACCGTCAACAACTGGATGTCATCAAACAGACTCAAACTCAATCCATCTAAAACTGAGCTTCTATTGACAGCAACAAAAAAGCGACAACACCTTTTAGACCGATCTCCAATTTCAATCACAGGTTGTGATCTTGCCCCTAGTATAAATGTTAAACTACTGGGTGTTTATTGAGATTCAGATCTTTCTCTTCATTCTCAGGTCAATAAAACGGTAAGTGCTGGTTTCTTCTATCTCCGACAGATCAAATCCGTGCAAAGAAATATTCCTATAGATGCAACAACAGCTTTTGTAAATGCTTATGTCGTTTCGCGTCTGGATTACTGTAATGGAATATACGCAAATCTCCCGCAATATCAAACTCATAAATTTCAATCTGTTTTCAATGCAGCAGCAAGGCTTATTACGGGAGTAAAAAAATATTCTCACATCTCACAACATCTTCGAGATTTGCACTGGTTAAAAAGCCCAGAGATAATAAAATACAAGCTTTGCTGGACAGTATTCAAATCCCTTCATGAAATGGCTCCAAAACACCTATCCGACCTTTGTATTAGGGAAAATTCATGTCAAAGAAAATCTAATCTTAGGTCAGCATTTGATTCAGGGAGAGAAAAACTTGTCGAAATCCGGCGCTCCCCAAACACTAGATTTGGAGATCGTGCTTTTGCCGTTGCCCGCCTCTCTGCCTGGAACCAATTGTCTTCAAACTTACGAATCATCGACAGTCTCAGTCAGTTCAGATCCTAACTTAAATCCCACTTCTTTAGACTATCATACCCTCAATTTGAAATCTGGAAATATAATATATCACTTTAGTTTAGTTAGAATGTCTAGGTATACAATTGTAAAGCACCCTTGAGGTGATTTTTCACAAAAATGGCGCTATAGAAATCAGCCAAATATTTTTATTATAATCCGTCACCTCACATTTTCACTAGAAAATACAACTTGCCACGACTTAATTTATTATCTCCATATGTTTAGATTTAATACTAAGTACACATTATTAAAATTCAAAAATAGGATAATACTCATAACTAGATAGAATTCTAAATAACAACAGGATAGATTTTGTTAAAAGCACAGTTGTCCTGGGTCTAACGATAGATTCAACCTTACAGTGGGCCCCTCATAAAAAGCTTTAGCGGCACGACTTCAGGAAGATCAGGCTAAAAACGAAAGTGGCTACAGCGAGAATAATATGTTTAAGCTACTTTCACACTATTGTGCCTTATGGCATTTTAGTGTGGGGTCGGGCTGCCGATTTTTAATTATTTTTTTATTCACCTTTTATCAAAAATACAATTTTACGTTCACTTTGCCCAGCTAACAAGGGTGCATACCCCGGTCCAAGCTAGGCAACTACATTCTAATATATGATAATAGTTAAAAAAATAATAGAGAGCACAGACTGGTAAAATATATTTTCACTCTGCTTTCGTGACAATATATTTTTTATGCATGTATTTTTTTTCAATGAATATAAAATATTTTAATAATACTACAAACAAACAAACTTATAACTTCAATCTAACCAAATGAATCTAAAGACTTTAAAATTTGTCACCCCTATACCTATGTTTATAACGATTATACTTTTCTCTTTATATTATTTAAACGGAATCTTTACTATTGGGAAGCATGCCTATATTTTTTGTATCCTTACTTTTTAACAATTCTAAAAATGATTTATTTTAATATCATCATAGTTTCATATACATATAACTTTACTTTTGTGCTTTTAATTATTGAACCAAAGTTTGTGGTGTTTTAATGTTAAAGATTCTTTTAAATTATATATTCTCGCTGCGCCAAAAACATTCCTGCGTTACGGTGATGTGAAAGTCAATACGCATGCAAAAAATAGATATTTTAAAGGGAAAAATGGAATATTTATAGGCTATTGCTTCAATAATTTAAAGTTGAAGTTGAAAGCGATTATATTTTTAATTTAATTGCTAAAAACATGAAAAAAATATTGACCGAAGTTCGCAGCTCTAACAGAGGGACCGCCTCTAACATACGCTCGAAAGCAACTGCGCACAAATGGCGCGCTGTAGCAATCGTACAGGCTACTTTGCTACTGCCCTACGTGATGCGTAAATTTGTCTCTCTCGCTCGCGAATATACCTGTAGCATCGAGAGTAAGACGTAAAGAGTGTTTGAGACAACCATTCAGTATTCTTACATAAGACATACGACGTATTGGTAAACTTTGGAATGTATTAGTAATTCATCTCCGATTTGTATTTATTTATTATTTAAAAACAAATCATTTCAATAATGTAAACGTAAAAATGAGGAGTATTGAAAATCTTAACCCAGAATTTATTCCATTTGTAGAGATTGAAAAGGCCAATGTTACTAAATACTTGGGACTATTTTTTGACTCCCAACTTTTATGGAGCTACCAATTTGAACATGTAAAATCAAAAATAGCACCCGTAACTGGAGTATTGCATAGACATATGTAGATATGTACAGTCCCAAATGAGGTTTTTTTTAAGAACTCCTGGGAGTGTAAAATAACCTTTATGTTTTATTATTAATAAAAATAAAAAAGTCTAAAAAAATTCTCAGAAGCAATTTGTACTAGTTACACATTACTGAGAAGGGAATGTCAAAGTTATTATGGCGTATGTCATATGCACTCTTTTCATTGTTTATGATCACATTCTATTATCAGGGTAAATGCTTGATTTTTATTGTTATTTTTAAAAAAATATTGTCAGTAAATAAGTGGTCCTTACTTATAAACCCGGTATAAAGTTACGCCAGTAAGTATAATACTGTTAATATACTTTCATGTACGTTGTGTGCTTTTCTTTTTATATAAAAACAGTGATAAAAGTAGAGTATTTACAATAAATATACGAAAATCGTCGGCGGGATACTTTCGTTTTATAGACCTTAATGCGAGGCGTACTTGGAATGAGAAACGCGCATAATGCGTCTCGTATAAGACAGAAGATGTTCGCCCACTCTCCTAACAGATTGTTTCACAAAAGGTGCCTCAGAAGTGAGCGTGGGTGGCGGCCATTGTTCCATTGGGACTCCATTCTGCCGAGTTGTCAGGTTGCTACTTGACTCACAATACAAGTGACAGCGTTTCAAGGGATGAGAAAAAACTAACCAATATTAAACATTGTAAAATGTATATTTGAAGCACTTATTTCGTTTTGTTTTATTTTGCACGGTTTTCAGGGATATACTGCGAAACTTCAGATAAATAGTTTTTACCGTGTACTTTCAAATGCCTCCTAATTATTTTTTTGGAATATCCCGTTTTTAAAATTAAGTTAAATATCCATCAACAATATACACCAACAAGCTACAAAAAGTGGCTTGGTGGGATTTTAGTTTTAGTAAAAATATAACAAGTGAATTTTTTTTAAATTGTAAAAATGTATAATTATGCTATTAAATCAAATCAAAATTAAAAAGGAAAAATAATATTTGTTTCATTTTTTATTTTTTTTTTTATAAATTTTTCTTTGCATTTCATAATAGGTATACGTAAGTTACAAATATAAAGAAAACAATTAAATCAACAAATTAAAAAATAAATAAAAACGTATTTGTTCAACGAAGCGATACGCACCGTACACGGACTATGGAAGAGGTTGGGTAGGGGGGAGGTAGAGGTTTGTGGAAGGGATTTTAGTCCGACATTAGTCCGACATTTAGTCCATTTATAAATTAATATTTTTTTGTTTCAAAGGTTTTTTCCCATGAAAAATATCCCACTGATTTAATTTGTTTTATTTAAAAAAAATAAATGTTGAAGTTCTTATGAGTAAATTTTTGAAAGGGCCATTTTCAACGAGTTGTAAATGACTCACTATTAGAAAATGCGAATCAAGTTAGGGAGTGGGATTCGAACCACGGACGTTTGGTCTGTGAGTCCGAGACACTAGCCACAAGACAACAACCCGATTCAAGTTTCGCGGTCTGGCCCAGACACACCGAATATAATTAAAATGAAAATGAAATGCGACACTAATCAATTCATATGTGTATGAATGAAAAAGTATTTTCAGGCTTTGCCTAATAGGTTTAATAATATATTAATATAATATTGTATGTTTAAAGTTGTCACTAAAACCAACTTTCATAAGGTCATAAGCTGCAATCTCATCTACATACAAAACCCTGAAATCGATTATTTTCGACTAAAGCTTTGCGGGTCACTTGATTCTTTGCGTTATTCCTTTCAGCATACTGCTTTTCTTTGCATTTCCTCAATAACATATTGTTATGTAAAATGTGAAAAGACTTCAGCATAAAGTTTACATATTTTAAGCTTCGGGGCCGAGAAAACGAGTAAAGAATTGCAGTATTTATTAAGTTTTTTCCCAACAAATATAAAAATTTGCTTTATTCCAAACTAACATTAGTTTGATTTTGATTTAAAACTACTTATAATTAAAACGTTCATTATATAATTATGAAAATATTTATTCTTAAAATAAAAAATGTTTTATGATAAAAGTTATAATTTCAATTTTGAAAAATGAGAGGATGCCCGTATTTGGTTAAAAAAAATTGTATTTAAATGTTGGCAAACAACATTCTTTATTTATAGATCCTAATCAGATTATTTCTTTAAATTCTTTATAACTTCTACCTATTTATTTATGTTTACTGAATTTTGGGAAAGGCAACAATATTAAGAACTAACATTTATTCTATTTTTCAAAACTTATTCCTACCAGTTTATCCCTGTGAGTTAGAAGAGCTTCGCAATTCTGCCGCTAGGCGTATTATCTAAAATATTTGAATATGATTGATTTAAGCTTTGTTTATCACTTATGAAAAAATAATTACCTATGAAATGTTACATCATCCCTTTTACAATGTTTATCCGAACGGTTTTTACACGCTTTCACAACAGAAGCAGGCATTTTGGTTTCGACTCAAAACGTCGAGCTTACGTCGCGTCACACCCGGCTAGCAGTTGGAGAATGACTGAATACCCATTTGGTACGAGTTATCACAATATTTAAAGGCTCATGGCGCGTCTGTGTTTGTTAATAAGTCGATTATTGGAGCGCAACTGAATCATTTTTTACCCATAATGTATTGATATATATTGATATATATTATGATGTTTACACATCTAAATGCAGCACTAAGCACCCGTCTAGTATTTTATTCAATTTAAGTTCCGGATCTAAACTTGTAGTCAGTAAATGTGAAGCAGCGTAAAAGGGCGCTACATACATCTTTGAATTCACAGGAAACTGGCATAAACAGTTAGTGCTTTTTACTTTACTACGCGCTTTGCACGGCATTGTTGACGTCACAACGCTCGTTTTTTAGAACATAATTTCAAACTATTGTTCTATGAAGAATCATCTTCATTTCATTATACCTCAGTGACGTGATGGTACATTTCTGCGTAGCAAAATATCACGATGAAAAAATGTTAGAATATGTAAGCACGGAACGCAATTACCCACGAATTCAAATGTCATCTTCTACACGCTAGTAATTGTGTCCATTAAATTATACGTCATTGATTATCGACCATTAAATTCATGATAACATCTGAAAACATAGAATTGAGAATAGTCCAGAAAACGCATACGCAAATCAAACAGAAGGCGACTAAACTACTCATAAATGAGTAGGTTTATGTTTTGACCCATTAGTTTCTTTGTAGACGTCGCTTAATACGCAACTCCTGATTTGAATTAAAGTATGTCGTGTTTTGTCCTTTCAAAGTGTAGAAATACTGCTAGGATCTTTAAGAAACAGTATGGGATCACATTTTATGCGTTATTAGCAAATGCACGTGAAAGTAGCAAATGCACGTATAATTTGCAAATGCATTACTTAAAAATTGAATTATTTTACCATCTGTCAGATTGTCAAAGAAACAAAATGGAAATTTCGCTCACTTTGCTCATCTAATGAAAAAAGTAATGAAAATTAGACCTCGGATTAAACAACGCCGTGGGGGACATTTGAACGGCATTATCTTTAAAACTTCAAATTTTATTTAACATGATATAAAAATATCCGTTTGATGTAAAATAAAATTTGTTTTATATTTTAAGTTTAAGGATCATAAGTTCAATTACTCTTATTAAATGACCCTTTACTTATCTACTCTGTTGTGTCAATCAATATTTCCGCGTGCATAATAAAATTTTAGAGAAATTAACAGATTGCATTTTTTTTCCTACATTTGTGTTATAATTATATTTTTCCTATCGTGCAACATCACGCGGCGGCATAACTAATGCGCGCGGTAAAAGTGAGACATAGTGGGGGAATTATTGGATACAGTCCGATGTATTCAAATATGATTCTACGCTCCTTCTGGACTTTTCTTAATTCTATATCTGAAAATAACTTAACGACGAAAAAATAAAACAATAACAGATTTCGGAAAACAATTAACTGTCGTTTACTTAAGGAGGTTACACAATATTACAGCACCGCGTGCTAAGATATTTTTTAGCACAGCCTTTTAAGAGTTAACCACATATACATCTAAGTTAGGTATTCTTTGCAATCAAATGAGTAAAATATCGAAAAGAACACGGCACTGCGGTAATAATGATGCTACAGTGTTTTTTTTTATCATTTTAACCGTCAAATAAGCAAATATCACAAACCAATACTGGGCATTATTTTTTATTATTTTACTATGAATCTTGAAATAGGGCACATATAAACATTTTCTTGTTTGTTTTAATAACAAAAATGTATATTTATTTAATTTATTTAATTTATAAGTTATTTCACACATATTTCAACCCTCTGTATTATATTGTCAGTATACCTACATTAAGTTACGAAGATTATCAATTAATATTTTCATATTACCACAGAGATGAAGAACACTTTAGAGAAGGTAATATAGAAGTCTAGGCATCTACAGGGCGTATTAATTTTTTTTATGCTTTTTTAAGTTAGTTTACAACATCTTAAGAACTAATATAAACTTTTAATAATATTACAATTTTTTTATCAAAATTTCTAAATAACATATTTTTTCAAATTTATTTTAAATATTTAAATTTTTTCTATTGCCTTTATTTCTTCAGGTTACTCATTGTACAGCTTCAATCCCTTGTATAATGAGTTTTGAGATATGCCCTGTCATTGGCTGGTTTAAGTGGCCACTTTACACACTATATTATTCACCATTCTCCCCGTACTTGAACATCTATCTTCAATTCTTTCATCTGTTGACGTCTTTGAAGTTTATATTTAGTCTGTATTACCTATAAATCTTTATTAAGGTCTCTAAAGTGTTCTTCATCTCTGTTGTAATATGTTAATATTAATAGCCCCCCAGAGAGATGAATCCAGTTCTTGTCTACAAAAATTTGGACAAACTCAAAATATTGTTAATTTATGATAGTTTGTTTTTGCTCACCTGCAAGATGGCCGATTTAGACATACCTCAGCGTACTTCTGGGGGTGCGACATGTAGGTATATCATATCTTTATATATAGCTACGATTTGTATTTGAGTCAGCAAGTGCTGATCGTAAAATATAATAAATTGAATCATTTGTAATCTTCCTTACCTATACAAAGTGAGGCATTAATAAAGCTTAGAGACATTGATTAATTCTAGTAATATTTATCTTTCTACTTAAATATTTCACAGACAGGGAGTATTTTATAAATTAATCTTATTTATCTGAATCAACTAAACTAGAGGACATTAAGTTTCAAATTGATGGGGTAACAATTTCCACTTAGAAAGTTTAATATTTCAAGAGTATGAGCAATAGTTCACTAAGGGTTGTAAAGTTGTTCACGCCGTTAACTTTAATACAATCTCACGCTCAGAAATGTTCACTGTAGTGTTTAGGACATTTTTTAGATAATATGAACTGAATATCGGCATACAAGGCTTTGTCTGCTTTATTGGATTTCTGTCGAATGTTTTGCTTTTTCATAGACAGTGAAATACAGTCAAACAGAAATGGATAAAGAATGTCAGACAGAATTTAATCACGTTAATATTAAATTGGTCATATATTTCTTTGTTTTTTTTGTACAATTTATTTGTGCATTGGAATCTTAGTTGCTTAAAAGTCTTTTTTGCAACCAAACAATAAAATAAATTATGTTTTTTTAAAGTTTTAATTTCTGTGAAAAAAAAACACAAAATAGGTAAAATGGATAAAGAATACATTTTAATAAGTAAATAAAAATACTTTGAAAATTAAAATATACATATATTTGGCTGATCTACATAGCGCCATTTTGGTGAAAAATTACCTCACGGGCGCTTAATAATTTTATACGTTAACTTACATTCTAACTAAGCTAACATTACGTATTATATTTTCTGATTTAAAAATTAGGGGTATGACAAACGAAAGAAGTGAGATTTCAGTTGAGATCTAGCGAATCATTGAATCAGGTTGTCAATGATTCGTTAGTGTCAAGCCAACAATTGTTTCCAGGCAGAGGGGCTGGCAACGGCAAAAGCACCATCTCCAAACCTAAGTTTTCCTCTGCCTGAATCAATTGCTGACCTTAGATCAGATTTTCTTTGAAATGTATTTTCCCTATTACAGAGGTCCGTTGGATATCTTGCAGATATTTGATGAATTTAAAAACTGTCCAATAAATTATATATTTTTTTCCCTCTGGGCTTTTTAACCCGTTCAAATCTCGAAAAAGTAAGATCGAAGAATATTTTTTTACTCTCGTTCTAAACCTTGCTGTCGTATTGAAAACAGTTTAAAGTTTATCAGCTTAGTTTTTTGGGAGTTTTGCGTATATTCCATTAGAGTAATCTAGCCGCGAAACGATATAAACATTCACAAAAGCTTTTGGAGCGTCTATTGGAATACTTCTTCGTGCAGTTTTGATTTGTCGGAGAGGGAAAAAACCAGCACTTACAGTTTTATTCACCACACATGAAAAAAAAGAGACAGATTTGAATCTTAATGAACACCCAGTAGTTTAACATTTGCATACTAGAGGTGAGATCACAATCTGTGATTGAAATTGGAGATCGATTCAAAAGATGATATCGTTTTTTTGTCTTTGTCTGCGGAAACTCAGTTTAAAATAGATTTAGTTTGATGCTAATGTTCAATAGGAAAGACAAAATAAAAGGCAAGAAAGAAATGGAGATTATATCACAAAATTAATTTATAACATTTACGTATTTATTATTTTTTCGTAAAATGATTTGGAAAAACCGAATTCCTGACTGGGAAATCCCACTAAAAGGAAAAAAACTACACTTTTGCTGAAGAACACTTTAAAGAAGGAAATATGTTTGTATAGGTATTTACGGGGCTTTTGACTTCGTAACGTCATTGGCCGGTTTAAATTATCACTTACATACTGTGTAACACTCTCCATTTGTTCGTCTATGTTTTAAAATCCTTTTTTTTTTCATTCTTCTGTACAGATATTTGTCGACTTACAAAATATGCAACTAACGGTTGTTCGCGATCAACTGTTCGCCTGCGCTGAATACAATAAATCGAGATTTCCAAGTGAGGTAATGATTATTCAACCACAGACCAACACAAAATAATACAAAAAGAAACAAAGAAACCCGATAAATGACAGTGACACAATATTTAGTTTCGCCGTATTATGTCATCACGCAGCGTAAGTAATTGTATATATTTTTTTTATAAATAAATTTCATAAATGGTACATGTTTTTTAAATTCTATACAAATCTACTTTTATACATCTTGTAAATGTAATAACTATAACTCTCAAAAAAAAAAAACTAACTCTTGTGCTTGGAGAGTGACTTTCACTGTTATAGTTGTTTATTTACAAGAGTCCATATAATTTGAATATATGAGTACATGAGAAAAAAACAAAAACATAGCATATTATATAAAGAAAAACTGAAAATAATAATACATTCATACTGATTAAAATTTAATGCAGTTTTTACACTTATTCAAAAAAAAATTTTAGATTTACTTTGAATTTATTTAAATATACATTAGTTTCATTAGTAAAAGTTTTATTGTCATAGTTTTTATTAGTTCAATATAAAGAATTTATTGCATGTTCCGACTTACGACCTATTTTTCGGACCCGATCGCGGTCGTAAATCGACGAGTAGCTTTAATTTACAACAAAAAAAATAACAAACCAACATGTCGTTTCCCCATAAGGGTAGGCAGAGAGGATATTACGCCACATCACTCTATCTTTGCATACAGATCGCTTCCTCTACATACGTACGTCTTCTCATACACGCGCGCCGATTATTCCGACTTTTGACCTGTCCATCTTCAAGTATTTGTTGGATTTGGTCATGCCATGTCTTTCTCGGTCTTCCTCTTTTTCTGCGTCCATCAACATTTGCATTGTAAATATTCTTAGCCGTTATTTCGCTGTCCATTCGCTCTTCATGTCCAAACCAGCGTATAGCTTCTTTCTTGATTTTGTCGATAGTACTTATCTCAGCCTTACATAATGTATGGATCTCAACATTTGTGCATCTAACGTACATAGTTTTACCACACATTCGACTGAGAGATCGCATTTTGACAGCATTCAGCCTACTTTCATCCCTGTTTCTCCAAGTCCATACTTCGCTCCCATACATCAGGGTCGGGACCAAGACTCCATAGTGAACTGCTAATTTTGCCTTTTGCGACAAACATTTATTTTGATGTAGTTAAGTTTCAGAAAATGGTTGGTTTAGTTAAGTAAAAAAAAAAATATTACAGTTTAACACTTTTTTTACAAACTGTGTAGACATTTTAATTTATAATTTAACTTTTCCACCAAGCAAACGAAAAAAAATCAATCTTGCGTATATAATGGGGAGTGATATCTTACAATTATGTTTTTTCCATTTTTGCTTATTAACTATTCCTAAAACTACATAATTATACAGTGTTGTCAATGAATGCCACATAGTCATTGTCAATCTGTTGATATTTTATAAAGTAAAAAGCTGGGCCCCGATTACAATGGGAAGTTAACAGAGTTATCTTCAACTGTCTATAAAGATAAACCGATATTTCCGTACGAAAATGAGTATAGGTATTTGCCTGAACATTTATAGTACCTCCGTCGGAAACGTATAGTTGAACATGTTTAGAAGAAAAAATTGTATGCAATTGAAGATAAATGTTGACTTTCCACTGTAATCGGGGCCCTGAAACCGTTATCGACTTGGGTGAGTTAAGTTTTTTTTTCATAAACGGGAAACATCTGCGTTTTTATTATTTACCTAAATATATAGATTTTTGGGGCAATTTTTAAGGATTTGTAAATACCTCACTATTAGAAAATAGAAATCAAATTGAGATAGAGTGGGGTTTGAACCTCGGACCTCTGATCCGTGAGTTTGCAACACTAGTCACGGGACCCCAACTCGATTTCAATACTAGGTAACGCCATATTCCTTACTTTAGAATATTCTCGATTTCTGTTGTACTGTATATCAAATTCAATCAACACTCTTAGACGTTAAATCTTTCAGAGGATTAAATAAAGTATAGAGAAAAAAATCACAATAAAAACATTTGAATATACTAAAAGTATTATTTCAACAAGTCTGAACAGAAAAATGAAAGTGATAATTTAATTCCTGTAAATATTACCTTACATGTGAAGTAACAAATAAATATTAAACACAAAAATACTGAAATATAATATTATTATACTATTCAATTCATTATTGTTATACATAAATATTACTAGGAGGACAATAATGGCCGCAAGCCGTTGGCGTTGCTACCACGCGCTCCAGGAACAACTACGGTCTAAACTAATACGATGAAACACTACGATAATACTCTACAAACCACTGATCAAACCAAGTTTACCTTATGCCTCCGAAATCTGGGTTATGACAAAAAATATTGAAGGAACCTTTGCAACATTTGAGAGAATGATTTCCAGAGCTGTCTATGGCCGTGTGAAAGAAAGCAACCGGTGGCGTGGTCGCTACAATAGAGAGCTATTTGAAATCTAGCGTCCAATGTGATCAGCCTCATCAAGGTGGGGCCCTTGAGTTGGGCTGGCAATATAATTTGATCGGACGACGACAACCAGAATATTCCATCTATTGCTTGAAGTAACACAATGTTGCATCACCGCAGGCAAATATTTTTATGACAGACTTTTAAGAGTTACGATCGCGACAAAAGCTTGATTAAAACTTTCGCAACTACCAACTATAAAAAATAAAATATTGATTTGTGAAGTCTTAAACATTTGTTTTCAACTTCCTTATGAAAAAATAATTGGTTTTATATGCGAACATTTTTGCTGGTAAATCACCTCCGTAAAAGTAATTAAACTTACTAAAACAGTTTTTTAGGATTTTAAAAAAAATTTACTATTCCTGATTTTGCGTCTTATTTTTAGAATGAAATTTCGCTTAAAGTTAATACTAATTACCGTTTCCGTGATGTAATTACTTTCTGTCTGCATAAAAAGAGTTGGAATAGAAAATGGCAAAGGCTGTAATTACTATGAAGTTCTGAAACTTCTCTACGGAATAAACTTATTTAGAAATAGCTGGTACTTGGGCCAGTCATTAAAATATATACATATACGCTTAGGAAACAGACTGGAAAATCGGATATGTTAAGTTTGGTCTTAAATAAAATGCGATCTTTAATATAAATGAATTAATGTATTCTAACATTAAAATCACAAAACTTTTTAAAACCAAACATGATAAAATATTACTTCATAATAATGTCAAATTTTGGTACAAACGAGAAAAAATCTTTTGACTCTGGTATATTTAAATACACACCCGGGATAAGATAGTAAAAGTCCTAAAAATGCCATAACAGCTTGCTCACCACATACCGCACACCGCATCTGAGAAAATAAGTCTCCTTGGCAGTTTATTTAAAATGAAACACTTTGTATTTTTTACAACATAAGAGTTTAATATATTATGACACAACTAGTTTCAGGTTTTCTGAATTACCCACCACCAGGTGTAAATAAAACACTTTTTATGTGGTAAAAATTACGAAGTGTTTCATTTTAAATAAATTCAAAATGTTTTTTCACCAAGTAAATGCTGAAACAATAGATAAAATACTCCTTGCCAGTGCCCACATACACGTAAAAGTTACTCGATACCAAACGAGAAATGCTGCCCATAGGAGCTCTCTGTAATCTGGTAGCCTTCGCATTTTTGTGCTGAAAAAAGGTAATCCAGAAGTACATAATATGTACTTCATTGAATTAAGAAAAGAGGGAAGTGAATTTTCCACTGATTGGCATTAAATTGATTTGCCATGATCAATTCGCCGAAATGATTACCAAACTTTTTAAAAGCCTTTTTTGAAAGCCACCAGATCTGTATATCCGACACGACATATAACAAGGCCATGGATAGTAGTGAGGAGCTCTATTTGGTGATCATAAAGAAGAAGAAAGGGACAAGACCAGAGAAAGTGTTTAAAAGATTGATTAGAATATCCGCAGCAGCACGAAGGAGAATCAACAATATTGAAAACAAATGATTTGTCATTAAATTTATCATGACTAATAAAAACTACGTAGTCCAGTGATCGGAGATTACTCAAGATGATTTTAAGTGCTGACGGATTGAAGGAAAAACTGTCATAACAGCTATTATTTAGATAACATGTTATATTTCTTTCTTCGATGTTCAATCCTGGGGATTGGTTTGCAGCAAAGTCCTGCATCTCGCTCTTATTATCTGAAGCTCTCGTGAGCTTGACATATGAGGCGCAGTTTGAATCCTCGCACACTTGTTCTTAATGCTCCCGTTGGGGGCGCCTTCTGTGGTTTATCCCATTATGACATGCAAGAGATCCTCTTGGCGCATAATGTGGCCGATCAATTGGGCCTGCCTCTCTGAGATGGTTTTGATTAGGTGCCTCTTTTCTTCGATTCTACTGAGAACCTCGTCATTAGAGATGTGGTCTCTCCAGCAAATTCCTAATATAATTCTGTAACACCACATCTCAAGGCCTCTAGTCTTTTTTATTTTTTTTGGCGAGGCACCATGTCTCACAACCGAACATCAATATGCTCCATACATGTCTTGGCAAGTTGCTTACGAAGTTTTAGGTTTATGTAGTTTGACTCGAAAATCTTTGAGTTTTTTGTTGAACTCGCTTGATGTATGTGGCAGTCGATTTCTCTTTTTGTAAAACCATCTTGGGTGATCCTGTTTCCAAGGTACACGAACTTTTGAGCGTTTTTCAAAGTTGCTCTTAACATAGCTACATTTATTTGTTGTTCATTACGGGCCACAGTAATCATTTTAGTTTTGTTCCGTTTATTTTCATATTTTTTTATTATTTAGTACATTCTCCATGGATATCAAAGCTTCTATAAGTTTTTCTTTACTTTTAGTAATCAGAGCAATGTCTATTTTTTTATGGGATGTTTTTTAATGGATTTATAAAGTTCAAGTTTAAAAAAAATAATTTCAATTTCTTGAAAAAACATTCGATCGAGAACTTCAACCATAATAAGATTTTCACTGTCTGTTTCCTGAAAATTTCCTAAAATGTTTTTTACTACGAACAATATCGCAGTTTATATAAATCAACGCTTGTTTGCATAGCAATAAAAAATGCCTCCGTTATAGGTCAGCCAGTAAGTGATTGTTTTTGTCAAAACAAACAAACGCTAGGCTTTTAGATTTTGCGATTTGAATATCAATGGCGGAATTCCTCGAAAATGGCGGGAATAATATATCTTTTTAGCGGGACCGCCCTTCCAATCTACTTCTAAACTGGCACACTGACTGTCCCGTTAACATTTTGAGCTACATTTTACTATCACGCCAACACCATTCTCGGAATAATTCAATTTATAAAAATAACACAAATTTTCAATAACTCCGGTGCCAGGTGGCGAGACATTTTAATGATACGCCATCAAAAGGATTTACAAATGCGAAATGATCGCGCAATAATGCCGACATTTTTATTATCTCCCGTATAAAACGGTGGGTGTTATGATTCACAGAATGAGATTTTGTCAAACTTGGAAAATATGTTCCGTTTGGATTTTAAATAAATGAAATGGTTAAAAATAATAAATAAAGTAATAAATGGATTACATGTAATGTAAGTGTGTAAACATTAGACAAACGCTTTATCATCATCATCGTATTTTTAGATCATGATTACAAATGAAATCGCAATTTCTGACTGCAAGTTTCTACAAAATCTTTTGACGACGATCAATGAATCTTTTTTGAAATAAACATTTTTTTGAATAGGTAAAAATAACGTAAACAAATTATAAAAAAAACACTAACGCATCTAATTAATATGACAAAATTTTATGTTTAATGTATATAAAATTGTAAGATTCAATATGTCCATGTTTTTATAATTTTCTCAAACGGTTTGGGTAGGTAGGAAGAAAATGCCTTAAGGCAATATGCCCGCCCTTATATGTATATACATTGTTTATGTTTCAAATAAATAAATAAATATATTTCAAGGAATAATTTTGTGGTAATTCATAATAATAAAATATAAATAAAACAACTATGTTTTTAACCTCTTTTTTCATTTTTTCTACCGACCGGTTTAAAAGGCACACAAGCTTCTTTATAAGGGTATATTTATAAAGAAGCTTGTGTGCCTTTTAAACTATACTAATAGATATTATTTTATTTTATTTTAACAGTGATTATTAAATTTTATCGAATAAATAGTGGTAAAAAGCTATTTTCCTTATATTTACTTTTTGACAAAATTTATGTTTAAAACTAAGAGGGTAATCTTACGGCGAATTACAGAAATTAAAAGGAATATTAAAAAAAAAATGAACAGTTATTATAAAGCCAATGGTTCTGAAATTAATGTTTATTTTATAAAGTAATTTAACAAAGGTGCAAAACTAAAAACATAAAAATTCCGTATTCATATACTCGAACATCTTCTATTATAGAATTAAACGAAATAAATGGAATTACTTTTGTTTGTTTTTAACCAGTTTTTTTGTTTTTTTCTGTACAAAATAAAACTATAACATTTTTTGTAACAAACCTCTGTGCGGATGAGAAACTCAGTTCTGTCTGTGAAAAAGAACCAGAATGTTTTCCAGTGAACGAATGTTTTCAACTCGATGGATTCTCTCGGGTAAAAATCCTGAAAACAGAAATCGAGTGGAGAAATATCCGCCTCGTACTGTAGTGGTTAGTTTATTCATCTACCATGCTTGAGGTCCTGTGATCAATTCATTAGTGGGTTGAAATAAAGTATTTGTTTTTATGAGGCTTTTATACTTTTATTTTTATACTAGATTGGTACCTGAGACTTAAAATCTTCCTAAAACAGACGGTCGGATTACACTGCATTTAATCAACAAATGTACTGCCATCAGGCGTGAATAAAGGTTTGATGACGCTAATGATGTGTGTGTGTGTGGGTGCGTATGTTTATAAACGAAATATTAATTGCTTGGAGGGACATTTATCGTTTATCATTTCTTAAAGTCAAAAACATTCCAACTGTTGTGTAGATTTGTTTATTCATCCATTTCACTAAGGTAACATTATCTCAGTTTCACTTTTCCATGGCTGGCTGCTTTCAGCATGACTACGTTCAATTATGATACAATTTAATAACAGATAGGAGCTGGATAAAAACACGTCCTCCCGCTGCAGAGCACACGGGCGATTGGAATTCGAGACCCTTTAAACAAAAAGTAAGTATAAACAATTTGATACTTGATGACATTTACATACGGAAGCTAGATTGGCAAACGTCTTGCAGCCACAAAGCGCATGGACAAATGGAATTCTAGAAATCTAAAAATGATTTAAACAAAAATGTATATTAAGCATAGTAGTAAAAGTAGGATAAATACCAGAAAAATATTGAAATATAAACCATTTTTTTTTTGTTTTTGTTATAAGGGTGTATTTCAATTGCCTCTTTAATTATTCGTGTACTGTAGTTTCTATAATCTCCGGTTCAAAGGCTGCGAAAATCTACGCACCTATGGAGCTTAATTATTTTACAGCTAACTTTATCTGTTGTGGCGGTTTTAGGGGTTTAAAGCCGTGTTCTTACGCTTAATTTTTAAGCAAATTGAATATACCGCATAAACCTTTCTCACGGGAACACATTAACTAGTAAATCACATGACAAGGATTACATTATATGGGTACTTAAAACTTGGTGTAGAAGTTTGGGGATTTCGAAGCTTAGATCTTGTGAGGGCGACAACGCGTGATCTAAATTCATATTAAATAATATTGTTCATCAAGTGAGAGATTCAGAATTAATTAAAGCTGATGAAACTGAAAGGTTTGTTATTAATTTCATATTAATCTGACATTATTTTGACCCGTTATAAACTTTATATGAAAGCGACCAATAGTTTTGAATTTCAGTTATAAATTTTATTACGTAAACATTTTATTTCAAATATACATAAGAGCTTTGAAAATGCATTGCTTAACGAATAACATTACATGAGTTTTAAATTGACTTTATGTTTAAAATAATGATTCTAATTTTATATTTATAGTTTTTTATCCATATTTTTCTTCAAAGAACTATTGTTATTGGCTTAGGCCGTATATATAATAAATACAATAAGTAATAACCATATTTAAAAATCGATATTAGAGGACTAACAGAAAACTGCATTTTTGTTTTATTTATTTTAACAATAAATTACAATTGATCAGAAGATCGATGATTTTCTCGAGATGTTTAGTTAAACAGAATTGAATGAAATTTTCAACAAACACAAAAATTAAAAATAATTGAAGAGATAAAAAAAAACAGTATTTTTTTGCTTCATTCCGCGAATACCAAAAAAATTACGTCAATCATAAAGTAATCGTTTTAATAAATGAGCACACGTTATAATCATATAAACGTTTGAATAAATGAGAACATATTTTGATATCCATAATTTTTAATTTTTATAAAGAAATATTTGGTTATTATAATTTATCCAAATATTTCAATTGCGGTGGCCATTTTCGACGAGTTGTAAACAACTAACTTTTAGAAAACGGGAACCATGTTATAGTAGAGCGGAGTGCCAATCTCTGATCTCCGAGCCACGAGTCCACGACACTGGTCACGTGACCACAACCCGGTTCAATGTCCATATGTCATAATGTCTTCGAATGGTAATTTTCTGCTTTTCGGTGGTTTTAACATGAATATAATTTGAATGTTTTTATCTGTCGCACGTGGTTCTAGAGGCTCATGAAAAATGTAAAATTCTCTTTCACATTTCATTCTAATGTAAATTTCGGCGGATTGGTACGTGCTGTTGCATACTAAATAATGTTATTATACGAATATGGGAAAAGTTCTGATGTTTTCAACGAACTAACAGGGAGGGAGAAGGATATTAAAAAAATGTAATTATGGAATTACAAAAAATTGCGTATTTCGTACTATTTCAATGAAATATGTGGTATCGCATTTGTTTTAAACACACTGCTTTTTGACGTTGACAAAATACGACATGCGCTGATTACAAATTCTAACGCATAGAAATTTAAAAAAAAAACAGTTGTTACGTTAGCGAAATCATCATTTCCATTCATTATTACAATTTTTTTCACTTTTCGTTTCCTTCATTCTATTTTTTCATTTCCTCTTCTTTTTATTATTTTTCTTCTTGTATATTTTCTTAAAAAAATATTTTTTTCTTTTTTTTGCTAGTTAATAGAGACGCGTTAAAAAAAATTATTTGGTACTTAATAATTGATTTCTTTAAGACTTTATACATATACATTTTAAATACATATAAGGGCGGGCAAATTGCCCAAAGGCAATTTTTTCCTACCTACTCAAATTGTTCAGTTTAAGAACATTACAAGTACAAGAACTTATTGTAGGTAGATATTAATATTGAATCGTGTAATTTTATATAAAATTTTATACTAAAAATTTACACTTTTCTATAAAAAGGAGGAATGGGGGACATGAAGAAAAGAAGAAGGAGAATAAAAAAAGTAAAAAATTCTGATATTGACATTTCAATCTTGATTTTAAAGTAAATAAAGAAGGGGAGTTTCTCTGACATTAGTGGGTAGATTATTCCACAATCGAGCAGGCACTACTGTGATAAAAGAGGCAAAAAAATTAGAGCGGTGGATGGATATTAAAAGGGTTCTCTCGTTACTAGAACAAAGAGATGGTCTATTGTGTAATAGAGGTTAGAATAGATCTCTCAGATGAACAGGCGAAGTGGAATTATTCATTAGCCAATCAACCAAATATATTTGACAGACTAAAAATACTCATGTCGGTAGAGTCTAATAACAATTAAAAGTATTTGTATTCTCTTTGAATTTAAAAAAATAAACTTCGCTCTTTTAGTGTAAGTAAAAAAAGTTTTCTAGCTAACAAAGTTAGATCTTCCCAAAATTCCCGAAATTTCCAAAATAGATTATAAATACGTGCGATGTTTTTCAATGCCAATATTATCGATATGTATCGTCTTTTTGGGTCAGTTCGTGTACTTTGACATGGTAGGTTGGTTTCGACGTTTCGGTTGCCGTCGCATGAACCATCTTCTGGGTAAACTGTGAACAAATTCAGCCTATACAAGATCACCAACAAAAGACAGTACATATTGAATTGGAGTTAATATCGACCAAAGTCAAAGTGACTAATGCGCCACTATGTAGTCGAAATCAAGTTATATACAAGTATACCACTTTTTTTTATTTTATTTATTAATAAAACATATAAGACATGAACATCATGATATTATATTCCCAGGAGTTGAACGAGAAAACTCATTTGGGACGGTACATAAAAAAAATAGTACATTTCTTGTAACAATACATAGTATACATTTAAACAATAAAAATTTAAACAAATTTTAACAATCTATGAACTTAATATTAAAAAAGAAAAGAAAAACATTTAAACATTCTGTGAAATTAATATTAAAAAAGAAAATAAAAACATTTAAACATTTTCGGAATTTCAAGTTGTGTCGTATTTACATCGGACGTAAATTTTGACGTTTACATCTAAAATTCCCTTATTATTGTTTATTATTTATACAGTGCCATTTTTATGAAAATTACCTCAAGAGTAATCATAACATTAGCATATTTACAGCTTCTTTTATAACTTTTTTTATATGCCAACTATACTTTTGAACACTGTTCTATCGTCTATTTCTTTAAATTGTATTTTTTAAACTTTTTGTTATATGTAATCTTCGTATCTTCATATATATAATTCCTCTGTACGTGTGATGTCACCAAACTCCTCCTAAACGGCTTAACTGATTTACGTGCGGTTTTTGGAGACATATAGATCTTAGCACTGTGCGTGTTCGTAGATATTATTTTTTTTAATCCAATATGTAAAAAAAAAGTAAGGAGCATAAATGTTTTATTCATCAATATTCAAGGAGAATGCATTTACAAAAAAATGGAATGATGTTTTTTGTGTATAAAAAGATTGTTTTTGAATGTTTACAAACAGAATTTGTTTTTTTGTGGATCACAATCAGATTCTTTCCTTAAATTTCTTATGATTTCTGCCCATTTATTTATTTTTACTGGATTTTTGATAAAACTAAAATAATATTAAATTCAATATATTTTTTAAAAATCGTTTTCCAACATAAGCACACCCCTCTGTTTGTGAGTTTGACGTTTGCAAAAAGAATGCCATATTTGAAAAAATATTTATTTTATGTTTTGGAATTCAACCATAAGTACCTAGGTACCTATTTATCAATGAAAAGTCTTTTTCCAAGGCAATAAATAGCAGGCAAGCCAACGTTCGGACAAGACAACGTCTGTCGGGTCCACTAGTGTTTTATATAACGTCCATGTTTGTAATAGCCGAATGGGCGAGAAAAATTAATAAAATATTTATATCTCATAAATTGTTATTTAGATTCACAATAAAATCTTAATTTGATATTTATCCTACAAACTCGTAATCCTACACATGTTTTACTGATATTATTTAAAAATTGATATTTTATTTTCCATTCATTTACCGCAAAATTCGCTTTAAAGCGCATCACCCTTTTTACCATCGACGAGGATGCTTTAAACTTTAAATTATTATTTTATTTTAATTTTGACAAAATTACGAGAAGTCTATTTTAAACATATATTTCAACGAAAAATACAATCATACATAGTAAAATAAAACAAAGACAAAGAAAGATAATGGATAAACATTATGGTCTACAGGTCAATAAAAGACGTAAGGGATTTATTAAATACATTGAATATTGTGGATATTATGGATATAAACGAGATTTTCCCGAACATTTTACCCGTAGCATATCACAGTGTGACCATAACTTAAATTATATCTATTATTTGCGTAATAATAAAAATACCACGTGTTTGTACAAATGTGTGCTTTTAGTCGGGAAGATATTTTGCTTATCTCAAAATAATAGAAATTCATTACTTGTTTTATTCAAAATGGCTGGAACATGGTCTACCCACGTTGGTTTCCGAATAAAGGATGTTATAAAATACAGTGAGGATTTTGATTTATCTTTGGGTAAAGGAAGATGGGTTTCATATATTTCTTATCGAAAAACCCTTCTTAGATCCTAAATGCCAGTATCAGAAATTTATAGGCTGAAAACAGCTGGTAGAGATTTTTTAAGTAATCGTTTTGGAGAAAAGTGAAAAGCGAATTTAATTTCTTTGCCAATTAATCTAATTTATTTAAATATAATGACAGAAATGGAGAACATTTTAGAGAAGAAAATATTGAAATCTAAGCTAATGTCCTGTCATTCACCAATTTACCTATGTTTGAACTGCTATATTTCGTCAATTCATCCAGTTGATTTGAGTGTGGTGACATACCTGAAACCTTTATTGGTATTGTTTATCTAACTAAATTATCTCACCTACTTGCCCTTGGCAAAGTCTGAAAACATTAAAAATCCTAATTAACTATTTTCCGGACCAGTTGGATAAACTAACATTTTTTTTAAACATAGGCAAAATGTGTAAAATGGCCACTAAAACTAGCCAATGACAGTTTATAGGCCATGTCTAGACTTCCATATTTTCTTTTCTATAATATTCTCCATCTCTGTTGTGATGTGTTTATATTAATTTCTCGTAAGGAGATAAAATCCAGTCTCTGTTTCCAAAAATTTCGAAAAACTAAAAATAATTTGTTATTTTCTATTTTTTTATTATTTTGATTCATTGCATCGATTACAATATCAACAAACAGAAAATATACTCAAGTACAACAAATACATATATCAAAATACTCGTTTCTATGTATGAAAATAAATAACAAATAAATGTAATAATACGCGTGTAAATGATACATAAAATTCATTAATAAAACTTTATTGCCATAAATGATTTAGGTCCTTACTCATAAACTTGGTATAAAGTTACGCCTAAGCATAGTGGTAAAATACGGACGGGAACACCATTCTTATTGTAGTAGTTGAATAAGAATGGTATTCCCATCTGCATTCTACCACTACGCCTAGGCGTAACTTTATAGTATTTTTATAAGTGAGGCCCAATATTAAGTAAAAAGGCGCCTAGATGCAGTTAATTATACGGCCAAGATAAACAAACACAAACAAAAAGCATGTTCCTAAAAATATGATAAAAATAGATTTATCAAAATTCTGTGTTTTATCATAGATGGAGAATCTCTACAGAGGCCCATAAATCCTTAGACTCTTTCTCGAAGAGGTTGTTTATCTCCATTTTTGATGAGATATATATCAAAATCTCTTCATAAGTATTTCTTAATTATGGTCAACGTCTAGAAAAGCCTTTAAATAAGAACGTTCAATTCTCGGCATTTAAAAATCTTTAATGAATTTTCTTTACCACATAATTACTGAAGTTGAATTCATTTCGGCTTTATTGTACTATTCGAAAGGTCATTCAAATAAAGATTATCCGGAAAATTTGATCAGTTCTCGATAAAAAATTATTTTTCAAATGTCAAGTGTGTATCTCGAAGAAAATTTTTAGCCGCTTTTATTTCCATCGATTAGTAATTGCAAACGCAGATAGAAAAACGTATTTCATGCGTAAATTATTTTTTATTTTGCAAACCATTCAAATTTTATATGCTGATTTAATTTCCATTTACTTCTTAATATTTCACGATGAACTATTATAAAAAAAAATATGGGAAAAATTCTCTGTCAAAACTATTGTTTTGTTCTTTTAATATAATAAACGCGTAACACTAACTATTTTGTATTCATGTACATTTAGATTCCAGTGTCAAACCATCGTATCCTATGAAATCCGGTGGCACGTGTCTTGATTTTCACAGTCCCTGACGTCACATACTTTGCCGGTGGCGAGTCAAGAAAGAAACAGTATTTCTGGTAACATATCGTAATGAACATAACACGAAATATTCCATATTTCAACGTCGATCGAAATCACGCGCGCGAACCATCAAATATGAAGCGCTGCTAATAAAATCGACGGAGTTCTATCCTGTGACAAGTGCCAATGCGAGGAAACCGTAAGTTCTTGTCCTTTCATTTTATTCCTGGATCGACACTTACATAATATTATATTTTTTTTGGTTTGGAATTCAAGAATCTTGTTAAAAATTAAAATATTTATTTTGCTGCATTAATGGAGATAATTGAAATACATTCATTTGGGGATTCAAAGTGTTTAACTTGTCGTTAACTTACATAAACCTCGAAGTTTAAATTCAGTAGTTGTCTACTAAGGTACGTAACAAAATGTATTTTTTGACCTGCGCTAAGCGTTCAACATTGTAAAAAAATCACAAATATAAGAATGCAGAGGAAACAAGGTCTGCATGCAAAGACTGAGTAGTGTCGGGTTCTTTTTTCAATTCAATTAATTTATTATAAAATAATATGTTAATAATAAACTTAATTCAACACGTACTCGTACATATTATGAAAAGACGAAAAATACATTAACATACTCTTGTCAAAATAGTGGGAGAATCCTGCTCCGAAAAACTCGTTCGGATACACGAAACAGATCAACATCCAGAGCGATGTTGTTTAGCATAGCGGTAGCCCTCCCAACAGGCATAACCATCGGCAGGTTAGTCCTGTATATCGGAATATGAAACAATGTATGCTGACGCTATCTTGGGTAATTATCAGGAATATGCAAACCAATGTTCATCATTATTTCTCTCATATACGTTCTCATCTAGAGGCATCTCAGAAACTTCTTTTGAATTTTCTCTGTCATAAGAGAGTAATTCAGTTCATATGGCAACCTAATCATCGAGCCCTTCTCGAGTCTATTTCGCACCAAGAGTTGTAAAAAGTTCTCAGTACGCGGGTATTTTCGAAAACCCTGGCAGTACGCAGAACGAATCCTAGCACCTTTAATGCTTTACCACTGATTGTCTCTATGTGATCATGGTATTTCAGGGTGCTCACAAATCTAATGCCCAGATCCTTAACATTCGCTTTTTTTTTGTTTTTTTTACAATAAACATATAAACATAAAACAGAGTATTAAAAAAATAAAGCATGATTACATAGCAATGAAATACATATTAATAGTAAAAATCGTAAACAAAAAATCCCACAAAGGCATGGCCTGTTCGTGGGTATACAAGAAAATGTTAATGAATTTTTGCTCCTATAATAAATAATGGACAGTTATAATATTTTTGTGTGACAAAAGAAAGAAAAATTAAAATATTCTGTAAAAGATAATATGGTTTTTTTTTTATAGTAATTAAAAATGAAGATTAAAAATATTTAAAAAAAAACACAAAAATATTTCTTATTATTAAAGGGCAACAAAATAAATCATAGAAAAAAGGAGTTCATATCTTTAGTTTGAATACAGCATAGTGCATGTTTTTTAAAAAAAGGAAAATTTTGAAAGTTTGTAATCAATGGAATATTATCAGTAAAAAAATAATTAAAAAAATTTGGGCCTATAAAATAGGCATGTCTCTGTGCGAGCCTCGTTTTACAATGTGGTATTTCTAACACACGATTCCTTCTTTGACTTAATCTATTTGAATTACTTGTAAATAAATTTCGGTTCTTAAATATATATTCAAAACATTGAAAACAATATATTTGTCTTAGATCTAAAAGTTTATTCGTAGCAGATTCTGGTCATTAAAAAACCTTTTTTTTTTTGACCAGAAGGCCTTAGTGAATGACGTGACGTTTTTGGGCCCTAGTGAAGGACGTGACCGAACACTTAATAACGTTGAACCTAACTTTGTTTCGCCTTCCCCATTCAAATATATTAGATATTTCCGTTTTTTAAGAAAAGTGGCATGGTTGCTCGGATTACAAAGGGGTAATTATTTTTATTTTGAAATAGCGCAATCTCTTAATCTGTCTTCATTGGAGAGACGTAGAACTGAGATGGACCTTATATGCATTTTCAAAATACTTAATGCTTTAAGTGATGTCCCATCTCTGTTGCAATCAATTTCTTTTCATGTTCCCAACCCTGTCACCACAAGTCAAAATCTGCTATTTATGAAATCTTCTAAGAGCAACTTTCGTTTTTATGGCCCAATGTCCAGAATGTGTAGTCAATTCATCACACGACTTGGAATTTTTTGGGATAGATCTTCCGGCTTTTGGTAGATCTCTTTGCGACTAAACAGTGTGGGATGAAGTTAGATTGGCATGGTTTAGCTCAAAATTTTTGGTCTTTCGTTTTTTTTAATATATTGTATACTATTATTATTTTGCCCTTGTTTGTCTTTGCTAAATAGTTTTATGTTCTTTTTGTTCAGTTTCTTGCATTTATGTTTCTTCATGTAACTGTTGTAATTGGTTTAGGCCGTATATATATAATAAATAAATGAATAAATATTTCCGCTTGAAAAAGACAAAAGTCGTCAGAAGTTGTCACCTTTAAGAAAAGTTTTGAGTCATCCGTAAATAACGTAAAACGCAAGTTCAAAATTACGTTTCTATTTTGGAGGTAGTTCGCCATTAATTTTAACATACCGCCCGATAACTCGTTCTTGTACAGCTTTTTTAAGGGAAATTATAAACTGGGCGAATAAATAACATATAGAGGACTGTTAATGAGATACTTTAATACTAAACCGAGCGGCGTTATATTACGTTTGCAAAAAATTAACTTCACTGGCGATAATTAGGAATGACTAAAAATTCGTAAAATGAGCTACTAATAGTGGTAAACAGTTAATCTAAGCTAGCCACTAAAACTCTAAGTATCCGAATTAAATAATAAATTGGGCGTAAAAAATACTGAGTGGGCGAAAATAATAGTAAGGGAGTGAATATATAACCGATTTGAGTTAATACATGAAGTGCTTAAAAAAATACTGTTTTGAGATTTGTTCGGTTAGGTTAGGTTACGTTAAGTTCTTTATGTGCGTTGACTGTATACACCAATCAGTTATTTTATAAGTTAGTTTTAGGTTTTATTGCGAGTCTTTGGTTCATTGCTCAGCATGATATATGAAACAGTTCGAATAGGATATAAGGCAGCACTCTTGGAATTAAATATATGCCAGATGTTAAATATAATGTAAGCTGCAAAATTGTTATCTAAATAGAATTTTTTTCTTTCAAGAATTTTTGTACTGATCGTTCTGAATAACTTGTAAATCAAATTCGTACTTTCAAGTCGCTGTTTTAAATATTTGTTTTCGCCCTCGGTTTTTTGCCCACTTATTATTTCAGTACGCCATAATCAGTACTCAGTATTTTTGATACCCTTAGTTTGAATTTATATTCGATCATTTAAATACTGTCCCTTTTTTTAATAAAACGTCGTGATCGATAATCAAAAGACTTGGCAAAGTTATTAAATAAACGTTCTATACCTTTACGTACCCCTAAGGAGCAGCGGCATAAGGGATTGTTGATTCTTGCGGTTACCAACAAAATTTATGTTAACATATTATAACAGAAATGGAGAGTATTTTAGAAAAGGGAATTCGGATGTCTAAGCATTTACAGATGACCTGGTATAATTGGCCACTTCCCACACTTTATAAAATTCTCAATTATTTATTTATTTATTATTATAACTAACGGCTTCAGCCAATTTGTACAAAATCAAAGTTAAGTACAAAGTTGTATAATAGAAAAAAAACATTGTTAAATGTTATGTTAAAATAAATAAAAATAATCTTTCGTAAAAAAGAAAAAAATATTCATAGTAAAACAGTGAAGTATTTTTTTTTTATTTATTTACAATTTTAAAAAACCCGTTAGGGTTACATTAGAAATTTTATATTATCTAGTCATTTTATGTCTCGTCTAGTCTAGTTAGTTCAGTCATCATGTGCTTTTTCAGATTGATTTTAAATTTGTCTCCAGTAAAAGTTTTCAAGTAGTAAGGTAAGTCGTTGTAGTGTTTCAGTCCATTATGTAGTATTTTTGACTGTCCTGTGTTTGTCTTTCCTTTTTTAATATGATAGTGTTGTTGTTGTCTGGTGTTATATTTATGTATGTCAGCATTTTTGACTAATATTATGTCGTCGTCTTGTATGTTTCCCAGTGTTATTTTGTGCACAATTTTAAAGGTCTCAATTTTAGTCAAGTAGTTTATGTCAAACTGGTGTGTTTTTTTGTACAGTTCAGTCGTAGAGGTCAGGTAGGGTAGGTTGTATGTTAGTTTAAGAATTTTATTTTGTTGTCTTTGTATTCTTGTTATGTCTGTCTTGTTACCAGTTCCCCAGAAGGCGATCATGTAACTCAATTTACTTTTGACATAGGCTTCGTACATCATAATTTTTTCCTTTCTTTGTATAAAATCTTTAATTTTGTAGAAGAGGCTATGGAGTGATGCCATTATTTTAGTGAGTCCGTCCATGTGTTTTGTCCTTTTTAATTGTCTGTCCATTGTGAGTCCTAGGTAAGTCACATGTTCTAGTTCTTTAAGAGTTTCGTTGTTTATTCTTACGTTCATGTTATGGTTCTTCTTTTGTGTTTCTAAATGTATTATATTGCATTTCTTGGCATTTAGTGTTAAGAAGTTTTTGTTGGTCCATTCTAATAGTTTTTACACGTCATTGTTGATGGTTTTAGTCGTTTCAATGTCATTTTTGTTTTCATATAAAATTCCTAAGTCGTCCGCATAGATTGTTTTTTTTTCCCATTATATCACTGTGTATTATGTCGTTAATGTATATTATATAAAACAATGGTCCTAATATTGATCCCTGAGGTACTCTGAATTGCATTGTTGTTATTTCACTTTTGTGTTCTTCAATTTTCGTAAACTGTTTTCTTCCTTGTAAATAGTTTTAAATATTTTGAGAGCTTGTCCCTTATCTCTTGTATGTTGTAGTTTATCTAGAAGGGTATCTATGTGGACTGTGTCAAATGCCTTCTTGAAGTCAAGTATGAGTGCAGTCACTGTATTTTCTTTATCAATTTTGGTTTGTATAAAGTTGCAAACTGATGTCATTGCTGTGGAGATACCCTTTCTTTTTTTAAATCCATGTTGGTCTTTTGCAAAAGTTTTTTTCTCCTCCTTTGTAAATTGGTGTTATTCTTGCTAATTACATTACTTCTGGAAAGCTTCCGTCTGCTACATGTTTATTTATTAATTTCACTATTGTCGTGGTTATTTCTTCCTTAATTTTTTGACTGTAACAACTTTAAATAAAGAAGTAAAGTAGTAAATAAGAGATACATTTTAGGTTTGTTAATCTAACAAAAGGACACACTATTTGGCACACCAATTTAGTAAAAATAAAAATAAATAGACCGTTATATGAGTATATTATACAAACAGACTGAATCTTTAGTTCATCGGTTATTGTTGCAAAGTAAGTATGCCTACGGTTGAATATTAATTAAGGTTTAAACTCTTTAATTTCACAAAAATCAACACGTGAAGAATGGAAATAACGTGGAATTTCAAACGTGGGAAAAGTGGCGAATGTTACACAGTACGTAAACCAACCAATGACAGGTAAATCTTAATTATGCCCTAGGGGGTGAAATCTACAAAAATAAGGATAAACTGAAAATTTTGTGCATTTTTTTTACAAATTGACGTAGTACATATTTAATGGTACATATTTACGTAAATAATTGATATCAGGTTTAACCCGGTTCCGTGGTAGAGTTGCGGACACTTACCTCAAAGTACCGAGGTTTGAATTGTTCTACCACAACTTGATTACTGTTTTCTTCGAACTTGTTGCTGATACGTGACGTTTGAATCATCATCCGAAATCTAGATGATTACACAACACGACAAGAAGTACGATCGATACACGTCAAATCCATAAAAACTTACATGTGGCGATAGTACCAAAATTGTTATGGAAAAAAACACCTTTACATAAATGACGTTTAAACAAAAGTTCTACTGAATAATCAAATTAATGTGTTTTATTCAGAGTCCAAGTAGGTTTATGAAATATTCATCACCCCTTTTTTTTACTGCGGAGATCACTAATATAAAAAATTATCATAAGCCTCAATATCGAGATCCTTTAAATTCTACCATAAAATTTCATGAAATCAAAGGATTCCCTCAAAATCCACTACTACTTGATGATATGAAAATGGCGTATAAAATAAAAAATATGAATCCTTTTATTTTGTGTTTCGTTTTTAATTACTTGTCTTTGAATAAGCCATGAAAATGCGATTTCCGCTTTTATCTTTTCGCAGAAATGCTTTTGGGATATTAGAGTGGGAAAAATAAAGTAATATCAACCTCGCCGGGTAAAGGATATAACGTGAAAATGTTTTATTTATTTTTTACTCTCGCGTGAACGGTCGGCCGGCTTACCTTGGCAGCCATTTTGTTAAGGTTTAGGTGCCCGGGAGATGGACACGGGACATCTCGCTGTTTCACGACCAAGCGAAGTCCATTTGGATGCCACTAAACTATAAAGTACCAACAGTTTATGTTTCATAAACCTTTTAAAGAATTTCATGTCATTTTACTGCAGTCGTTTAATTTTAACTAGGAGAAAATTAAAGTTGAACCACTCTCGGCTAACATTTCTTTTACATAATAAAATAAATATAAAAATACTTCATTTTTAACCATTTATTGTTATTTTTTCTACCGACCGTTTTTTAAGTTACACAAAATTATTTATAAGGGTATACTTAACTAATGATTCTTATCCTATTTTATTTTAATAGTGATTACTAAATATTATCAAATAAATATGCCTTCAAAACACATGGAGCTAATAAGTCAAGACTTCATCATTTTGCTCTTGTTAAGACGGGAATGGCAAAGAGAGATGGATACGATCTTTAAAACTGGGCAGGAGTGGATTAAGGGAAACAATGTTTATTTTGTTGTTTATTGATTTTTTTCTTTTTATGAAAGGCTTTTTTTAATTTCGAAGATTTACAAGTTGACCTATTTTAGAATTTTATTTTCAAAACGAAGAACTTTTAATCCAGTATCTTTATTCGAAATTATAGTGTAGGAAAAGATGGTTTGCGAATTCAGAAAAAAATATTATTATTTATAGTGTGTGTTATCTTTGGTGTTCTTTTACTCTAATATTAAAATTCCTTTTAATTTTTCCAATAAAGATTGAATCACAATCGTTACAATTTAATTGGTATATGCCAGATTTATTATATTTAAGGACTTTGTAATTTTGAATTCTATTGCATTGGCCGCGTCCCTAATACGTCACGATTCATGTTCATTTTCAACTTTGTTCCGAGCAATTAATTTTTTTATAGAACATCATCATGAATTTTGACGTCACAACTATCAATGCCAAACATGTTACGTTTTTCTAGTGACATTATTTTTTTATATTTTCTTTTTTAAAGTTATATATGAAAACATTCCTCCACAATATCCATATTGATTTTGAAAATAAAATGAACTATTTTTAATCGTTTTTTTATATTTTTGTCGATATTCATAGAATGTGGTATTTCCCTTTTATCAATCTTCCTATTTCCAAGAGAAATAATTGCGATTTTTTTACAATACCATAGTACACAACGTAATATTTCCCTATTGTTTAGAAAAATGTTATTATAAAAAAAATCAGCCTCCATTGTTGGAGTGGGTTAGCTTCATTTCTTGTGGTGGAAAAAAAGTGGTTAAAAACAAAGTGATTTATTTATTTTCATATTTTTTTAATTATCATGAAAAGCATGTCGTTTTATTGTGTTATTGTCATTTCTTTGTATCATTATAAAACCAAAGATTTTACTCGTTTTTGTGACAGATCAAAATACAGTATGCTGTCTGTATATTTGATTATATTTTAATGAACATCAAATGACAGCTTTTCAATGCCGCCAATCAAGATTCTGGTTCTGATTCTGGTTCTTAGAAATTTTAATTTGATTTTGGTTTGTACAGACTTAGTATAATTAAGTTCGGTTTTGTTTTTTAAATGAATTAATTTGATTAGGTTCTTAAACAGTGACCGTTTAAAGTACATTATTTGATTTTTAAGACAAAAAGAAGGAATTATAACGTGCATAAAATAACTACTAGTACATGCAATCAGTCGGTTATCGAGTTATTTGAACACTCACCATAAGATTATTGGTGAAATTATATTGCTATTTTAAACATTCTTAAGCCGGTTAACAATACTGGTTACCAATGCTGTTCGTTTTAAATTACAAATAATAATAAAAAGCATCATGCCATTTGATTTCTATAAACTCAAATATATCATGCACGGACGTTGATTATTCCAACTTTTCGTATGCTCATCTTCAAACATTTGTCAAATTTAGTCATGCCATATCTCTCTCAGTCTTGTTTGTTTTCCGCGTTTATCGACATACGTATCGTTAATCTGTTTCATATTGAAGAACTCTGTTATGCTGGAGATGGTTCAGAAGAAATTTCTGAGGTATCTTTACTTAAGGGAGTGCGAATACCGGATACTATCCGTGGTTGTACCCGTCTGACTCCATACTGGGAATGCTTGGCTACAATTGTTTGGAAAAAATAAGGAATGCATACTTGTTTATGTATTTTTTCGGATTAATCCGTGGTTATACGATCAACACAGGTGTCATGGGGAGTATTTTTCTTTATGTTCCTAATGACTACCTTAGACATGGGCAGCTGAAGCTGTTTTATTTCCCTACTTGCAGAACCAACCTGCCGATGGTAATGCCAGTTGGAAGAGCAATGTCTTTACTCAACCGTATCTCTTCGGATATCGACATCTTTCATATTATTTTATTATTTTATTTATTTTATTCATTATCAATATTGTTAATTTATTCCACGATGTCAAAATACTTTTATTCGCTGATGATCTCAAGAACTTCAGACTTATTCAAACTCCTTTTGACTGTTCGATTGTTCAAAAAAATTTGGATAATTTTGAGGCCTGGTGCACAAAAAATTCACTTTTCCTTAACGTGGATAAGTGTCGTGGATAAAATAAAGAAATTGAAATTTAGCCATTTCTTCGTCGCCCATTCGCTCTACGTATCCAAACCGACGATAAACTCCTTCCTTGATTTTGTCGGTGAAGCTTTTCACAGCCGTACGTGAAATTCAAGAATCTCGACATGTGTGCATCTATCGTACATAGTTTTACCACACATTTGTAATGTAGTTTTTTTTTTAAATAGTTCCAAAAAAAACTTGTTATTACTTACATTATACTGTACCATGAAATTTTCAACAACTGTATTACAAGTTCCTATTTTGTTTTGTATTTTGTATTTTTTATTTTACTGAATACTTTAAGCAACTTTGTATGCGTCATCTCCCTGTTTCTGAGGTTCAAGCGAGTGTTGTTGTATTGGTTGGTTTTCTTCAATATTATTTATTTAGCAGGCATGATATTGTCGATTACTTTCATCACGAAACGATTTTTTCTATAATTTATTTCGCATTATTCGCGCTGTTATATATTTATGTTTCATTATTCTAATTTTTCTTTTGATGATCCATACTTATTTTTCAATGCTGTAATTTTGTTTTCGCTTCTTATGCTGCATGTTTTTTTGACACCAATCTTAGAAGAGATCCAAAACAAATTTAAAATCTTGATTTGGAGAATGACTCGCCACTTCAAATGTTCCTGTTATAAATTTATTCCCAACTTGTATAACGAGCATCGTAAGTTTTGTTTCTTGCATAAACTCATTTGAAATTATCTTAATTTGCATGAGAGATTGCATTTAGACAACATTCAGCCTACTTCTATCTTTTTTTCCTTTCCATACTTCACTCCCATAAACAAGGGTCGGACACCAGGACTTCGTTGCTACTAATTTCGCCTCTCGCGAAAAACGTTTTTTTATCGTGGTTAATTTTAGAACACTGTTCACCCTGTTCTCGGTATTTACCCTCCTTTTAATATCTTTTCTGTAAATAAAGTTAATAAATATTTATTCTTACTTTGGTAAATTTATTTTTTTGCTTAAATAAAAAAAACGTTACGACATTGAATTCTCCTGCATAAGCGTGCAATTAACTAGTGACTTAGCTTATTATAATTAAAGTGACTAAGCGTTAAAGACAAATAATTTACCAATAGGTGTTAACTAATAGACCCCTATAATATAATTACATGCTCTTATCACAAAAACGCTTACTTAATTAATGCTATTTGTTATTTTTTTATTATATCTTTACAAAAGGATAATTATACATAAAAAAAGCGATACATAATGAGTCACATTAAAAAGGTCTGACCTTATATTATATGCTAGTTTCACTAGAAATATTATAAACCTAATTTAATAGATTAGCAAATTACAACAGCGATAGGGAATACCTTTAATAAGGGAATATGGAAGTCAAGGCATTTACAGGGCTTATGACCTGTCATTGGCTGGTTTAAGTGGCCACTTTACACAATGTGTAACATTTCCCATTTTGCTTATGTTTGAAAATCCATATTTCTTCAATTCTTCCATCTGTTGATTTTAGTGAAGTTAAAGAGCTGAAACCTTTATTGTTGTGAAAAGATTCATCTGACTGAATTATTTCACATACTAGGCAACGTCTGAAAACAATTTTTCAATTTTTAAACTTCTTCTTGGACCAGTTGGTTTCATTACAATATTTGAGTTTGTCCAAATGTTCATAGACAAAAGACTGGATTTCACCCCCTCGGGGGTCATTAAGATTAACAAATTACAACAGGGATAGAGAATATCTTAAATAAGGGAATATGGAAGTCAAGGCATTTACAGGGCTTATGACCTGTCATTGGCTGGTTTGATAGCTTTATTTTTCTAACATGAAGAAATATAATAAGACATTATACAGGCAACCCTCCTACAATACGGTAGATGGTTATAATATGCAATGCTATGTTGTGTAAAACCGTGTTACACGAGACTCAGAGTCAATACAAATAGGAGGGTTAGGTTCCTTATAAAAATATCATGTTTATGTGTCAAACAGCAAAAAATAACTAAATCAATTTCATTTAAAAAAATTATCACGTAGTTTGGCGTGTATCCTATGTTCGTCAATATGTTTTTAGAATTTTTATGCCAGAGGTAAACTACGGTTACTCCAAATATGATGAAATCAAGGTATTACTATTTCGAAACAAAAAAAAATCATTCTCTGTTACGAGATCAACAGCATTGACTTCTTGTTTATTTAATAACAAAGATAATATATATTTTATACTGTAACTCCACACCACATGAGAGGAAAATGACAGTAAGAAAGCATACAGTAAAAATAATCGTAATAATTTATTTTTCAGAAAAAAATAGGTGCTTATAAATACATGTAAACTTTTTTTTAAATCGTAAAATAAAGTTTGGTCATTTTCTGAAAAAAAAAACTTAATTGTTAATATTATTAATATTTTATTAACGATATATTTATTTAAAATTTATTGAGACACAAATCCCATCTCCATGGAACCAAAGTACTGTGTTGAGTTGGGACGTATATATGTATAACAGTTTTACAACATACATATTATACAGAACAAAAACATCATTAAAATATACATGGCATATCAACATTTAAAATAACACGCAATATAAAAACATTTGTTAAAAAATAAAAACAACAAATAAAATTGAAATAAACTAACTTAAATATTTGAAAAACCATAGAAGAGTTTATCATTCAAATCCCTCCCCCTTAAAGAAGGTCCAGTCTTGAAACTCTTTTTTGAAATTATAACGCTCTTTTAAAATAATAAACAACGCTCTTAGTGCGATAAAGGAGAGGTGTTTTTTTAGCAAAAGTCGTCGATAACATAACTTGTTCCCTGGGAAAACCTCGTTCAAACGTTTTGCTGAGACCACTCCTCATTATTTGTAGGAGTAAACGAATTTATTTTCATATTATTCTTGAATCGGCATTCACTTTGTAACACTTCACTATAAATTATTACGAAAATAAAACTTTGATATTAATGTTGCAAAATTTTAATTATTTTACAAGAACACTGCTACGGTTTTGGGAGAGCAGTTTTCTATCACCCATCGATGGGAAGAGTGCATAATAATTTAAAAATTTATCTTCGTTTTGTGTATCAAAAAAATTTTTCAAGTAAGAAAAAAACATTTAAGTTTTATTAATATATAAAAAGTCATTTATTTATAAAACAAATTTGCTTTAAAGCCACTCATTCAATAATACCAGATGTGAAAAGTATAAAAAAATCACCAATTTGTCACTCCTAAAAATATCGTTTTTTACAGATAGGTACTCAAGTTTACTTCTCACACACAAGAAAAATTTTCATGTAACACCGCGTACACAGACAGATTACTATCCTTACTCTTTTCTTTTTCTTGTAACTAGAATATGAGTTAGAAGCATAGTGAAAGTGCGTGTTTTTTATGGTGTGAAATAAAAATTAAAGTTTGAAACTTTGTTAATTTGAGGTGTCTGGCGGAAATGTTCTCAAATATTATACGTCTAGCCGCTTGACTCCGGTTTCAAGAAACAATTTGACATTGTTAATGAGAATTTCCCGAAACTAACCCTTGTCATCTGTGTAAAAGCCTTCCAGGAAAATACCCATTTCCTCATAACATCACTTCCGAAAATGGGAAAACGGGAGAGAAGTGTAAGAGGGAAGGATATGAAAGGGTAGATATAATAAAAAAATGCCGAGAAGGACAGAAATACTCGAAAACGTAACAAAAAAGAAAAAAAGACAATGAGCGGCGTAGGTAAAGTTTAAAATAATGGTTTAAGGGGAAGAAAATATAAAAAACAGGAAAAGCGGAGTAAAATAGTGTTTAAAACAACAAAATGAGCAAAAACTCAACAAATAAATGTCTTTATTTGTTTTTTATATTTATAGCACTAACTGTGTGTAACAAACAAATAAATTAAATCAGGGGTGTTCAAACTTACTTTCCATGATTGCAGTTTCTTATACAGGAAAAACATCGCGTTCATTTAAAATTAGACTAGAAACTCATGAGATGTCTCAACAAGAACAATTTATAGGAATTTTTGACAAATAACCACTCCTTTAAACTGGAAGACGGAATTGAAATAGTGCATTTAAATAATAAAACTAATCAACTAAATAATTTGGAAATTCTAAAAATGGAAAAAGCCGTTCAACAAAATATTTTCCCAGTAAAGTCTAACCCTACTTTAAACCCAATTACCCCTTTCCCTACTCCTTACTCACTATTAACACAATACACCCACTAAAATGTTCACTGTTTATTTGATATATTACGAGCTGAACCTGGAAATGCTTTGCTATTGCTAGATTTGAGTTTTTGCTAAATAGATTATTTAATCTTTCATTTGAACACAATCGAAAGTTTGATATCAATTATTGTATTTAGTCCAAATTAGATATATTGTAAACATGATTTTTTTGTGTTTCGGTATAGATAAATTGTGAGGACAGAGAATTTTTCTAAATAGGTGTTCGAACATTGTTTTCCTATCACTGTCTTGCAGATGCCTCCCCGATACTGTGCGAAAAAGACAACTGCTTGTCAAACCGTTTGTTAGAATAGACAAAATCAACGTTCGCTGTACTATTTTCCGCACCTTAAAACTGAACCAATTTTGATATATTTTATTTTCTGTGTCGGTATGTTTTGCGTTTTTCAAAAATATTTATATTTGTATACCGTGCGCCCGAAGACAGCAGATAAAACTATGCTCTTTATGGGTTTTGATGGTTCTAGTTCCCATAGTAAACAATTTAAAAAAAACGAAATAATATAGAGACACGCCAATAGTCAATATCTATAATGTGTAAAAAAGAGCTCTGCGCTGGTTTGGACATGTAGAGCGAATGGACAGCGAAATAACGGCTAAAAATATTTACATGTAAATTTTCATGGATGCAGGAATAGAGGATGACCGAGAAACACATGGCATGACCAAATCTAACAAATACATGCTCAAAGTCGAAATAAAGGGCGCGTGTGCATGAGAAGATCTATGAATGTAGAGGAAGCGAGATCTGAATGCAAAGATAGAGTGATGTGGAGTTTTATTCTTTCTGTCTACCCTTAGGGGGAAACGGCGTGATAATTTGTTGTTGTTATTGTAAAAAAAAACATTTTTTGTGCCATAATTCAGAGAGAAAATACGTGAATACGTTCGTATGAAGAAAAGTTGGACCACGTTTCCTCTTAAGATTAAACATAATTAAGTATACTTACAAAACTTTACTAAAAATCTTTAGTAAAACCGTTAAAATAAACGTAAAATAGATGTTGGAACTTTTAGGTAGGTCATGTGGAGCGAATGAATGACGAAAGAACGGCTAAAAAGATTTATGATGCGAATGTGTCTGGTTGTAGAAGTCGAGGAAGGCCGAGAAAGACATGGCATGATCAAGTACAACAAATTCTTGAAAGTGGTCATGTGAAAAGTCGGAATAATCGACGTGCGTGCATGAGAAGATGTATGAATGTGAAGGAAGCAAAGGAAGTGTGCCAGGACAGAGTGGTGTGGCGTTCTATCCTCTCTGCCTACCCCTCCGGGGAAATGGCGTGATGGTTAGTTAGTTAGGGTGTTTTTTTGTAGATACGTACTTGTTTATGATTGAATTCCAAATCTAAAAATAATAGATATTCAAAAATAAATTTAAGTAGGTACCTGAGTACTTGTTTATGTTTGAATTCCAAAACATAAAATAACTTATTATTTTCAAATAAAGAATTCTTTCAGCAAATGTCAAACTCTGCTCAGGGATGCACTCAGATGTATACATGTACTCTAAGGATGCCCTTAAGTCAGGAGTGCGATTTTCAAAAATGTATTAAATGTTAGTTGATATTATTTTAGTATAGCCAAAAATCCAGTAAAAAGAAATAAATGGGTAGAAATTATAACAAATTCAATGAAACAATCTGATTGGGATCAATAAAAAACTAATGTTGTTTGTAAACATTCAAAAACAAACTTTTTTAGACACAAAAAAATAACATCCATCCATTTTTCTTGTATACGCATTCTTGACGAATGCAACCCTGGTGATGGATAAAAAAAACATTTTCGCTCTTAACTTTTTTGTTCTTAATAAATTGACGATTTTATGAGCTATAAACCTTCTCGAGGCAAAGATGTATATTTATCTGAAAACCGTACTCAAATCGGTCCGGTAGTTATCGAGTCCATCGAGGACAACCATTCGCACATTTCCTTTTATATATATAGATTTTTGTTTAGTCAATAAATTACCTTGAAGAGGGGAAAGGTGTTGTTACCCAAACTAGCCGGTTGTGTGATTAAAAAGTGGTTCATAAAACAAAGTTATTTTATTTATATCTCAAAAACAAATGTCTGGTTATTGTGCTTCCGAGTAAAATAACCCTTTTTCAAACCATTAAGTATCATTCATATTTCTTCTGAGATAATTTTATCCCCGCATTTATCTCAAAATACCTCTAAATACTGTAATAAATCTTGAAACTTAAAAATTTCTCCGTTTTGTAATAATTTATAGTCCTTCTTTTCTAGACCGAGTTTCCAGAAAAATTTTCTAACGAAAAGATGTTTAACAGCTTCGTTAAAACACTTATTTTTTTCTCTCTCGATCGATCACTTAATTCGCATGTTGTATTGCATAATATTCTCAAATACGTATTTTTCGTTTAAGATAATATTTCTGTTGGAGTGTTACTCCAAGGCCGGGAGTTGCGGTTGCGCCGAAATTAAACAAATATTCATGAATTAATTTATGTTATAATTATTGATTAATTCATTGAAAGAAATAACTAGAATTTTTGTCACATCCTCAAAACTACACCTTTCACATATCTTGTTCTTCCAGTAGGACAAGTAAAAATTCAACCTAAGATTAGAGAACTGCTTTACCGCTATCCTCCACAATAACCACTAACCTGCCGTGATAACCTCATTTGTAAAGAATAAAAGTGTCCTAGAATCCAGCTCACATTCCTTCAGTCAACCGACCATAATCGATCCCAGAGGTAGAAGATTTCAACTCATCTACTGGGATCCTTAAACCCGCTCGTCAAATATTTTCTCACAATATTGATTTATTTGTCAATTTTAGTCTGCATTACTTTAAGAGCTGTTTAACCCATCACGTAATGCAGACTGTTTTTATAAGTTAGAAATTAATTTATAGCAAGCAGATAGCTGCTAAACTGCCGACAGTCACCGTGGCGCAGTTGGTTAGACGGGCAAATGTGAAACTGGCGTCGCGGGTTCGATTTCCGCCAGTTGCACGAAAAAAATCCATAAAATATTTATTTCTCCTAGATAGCTACTGTTAGGTAAAAATAGGGAAATTGAGTGAATATCCACCTTAGTTAGAAGTTTTTTAATTTTTTTTAAATTTACTAAGAAAAAACAACAGTTGTAATATAAGAATACAAAATATAAAAAAATAGTAAATCCATCCTGTTAAAGTTTTTCACAAATATAATGAGAGAACATGTTACACAGTTAAGAGAAAACGAATACATTATATAAGACATGATAAAAAAAAAGAGCTCGTAAGAAGGTTAAGGGATGAGGAAATAGAGTGAAGGAAAAAGAGGAGTAGAGGAGAGGGATTTTCATAATATAGTTGACCAATTCAAAATTTTGATATCATAATAAAATAAACATATTTAAAGGAACATAAACTGACAAATGTTTCATTTTACAGTGTTTCAAAAAGTTTTTTTTTTGAAGTCACATTTTTTTTTATTAAAAATATCTAAATGGGGACAAAGTAAATAAAATTTGGAGCAGCTTCGATAGATAAACGAGTTTTGAACATAATTTTCTTTGGGCAATGAATTATAAAAAAATTAACTTGTCGTGTTGACTTTACGGGACAATTGGTTGAAATACGCTCTAAGAGATGTGGCCTATCGATAAAATTGTTTAAAATTTTGAAGAGGAAAGACAGATCAGAAATGCTTCTACGTTTAGTAAGGAAGAAGAGTCTTCATCCGAGTCAAAATATATGAGAGATTTACGATCCAGAAGTTCACGGAATCTATTCTGTATTCTATCTAGTTGATGTGATGGTGATTGTATATCGAGGATTCCAAACAACAGATGCAAACTCAAGATAGCTGCGAACGTATGCATTATATAAGATTTTGAGGGTTGCGGATGTTTTGAATGGTTGAGTAGTGCGTGTAAGAAAGCCCAGATTTCTGTAAGCTTTATTTATAGACGCCTGAATATGGGAATCAAATAAGAGTTTTTCATCCATAATCACACCTAAATCTCTCAGCTCGTTTTTCCGGACAAGACAATTACCGTTAATTCATAGTTGAAAATAATTTTATTTATGTTTCTAGTAAACAAAATAACGAAACATTTATCAGTGTGTAAGAATAGCTGGTTATGTTAAAAGAAAAATAGTCCATAAGAAATTATGTTTGAAATACAAATCGAGAATCTTCAAAAAAATTGTGTAATCTGCAAGTTTACTCTAGGAGAATAATTCCGCCACTGGGTTTAACATATTCAAAATATAGTAAACTTATTTTTATGAAAAAATAAGCTGGAGTGATCAGTGTGTTTCTTGGCTTATTGCTGGGTGCGTTTTATTGATATATTTTTTATATTTTGAGAAAAATACGAATGGTGGCAATGATTTATAGAAATAGGTTGAGATCCGTACATTATGTAAGGCTGGGACAAGCATTGTCGACAAAATCAAGAAAGGAGCTCTGCGCTGGTTTGGACATGTAGAACGAATAGACAGCGAGAGAACGGCTAAGAATATTTACAATGCGAATGTTGATGGATGCAGAAATAGAGGAAGACCGAGAAAGACATGGCATGACCAAATCCAACAAATACTTAAAGATGGACATGTCAAAAGTCGGAATAATCGGCGCGCGTGCATGAGAAGATGTATGAATGTAGAGAAAGCGAGATTTGTATGCAAAGTTAGAGTGTTGTGGCGTTCTATTATCTCTGCCTACCCTTACGGGGAAACGGCGTGATGGTTTGTTTGTTTGTTTAATTATTCGTTTGTTTTTCTGAAAATAAAGTTACTGTAAAAAAATATTATGGATGGTCAAATATAATGGTAAGCTGCGCATAATCGCTTCTATACACGGTTCGCCCCTGTTATAAAAACATATAAATATGCATATATGTGTGTATATATATAAAAATACATATATACGCAAGTTTTAATGCACACATTTGGCTCACGGTAATAATGTAATAACGAGGTTGTATAATCTGTATGTGATATTGTGTACATTGAACAAACAATTATCATGATTACAGAACTGATTATAATTCTAGAACCTTACATGACACGTTATACTAATTAAGATCGTCCTCTTGTACAAAGTACTTACGTAATCACTGAGTATACATCGGGTTAAGTTCGGTTAGGTTTAAAAAATACATATTACAACAGAGATGAAGAACATTTAAGAGAAGGTAATATAGAAGTCTAGGCATCTACAGGGCTTATGACCTGTCAATGGCTGGTTTAAGAGGCCACTTAACACACTGTGTAACATTCACCATTCTGCCTATATTTGAACATCTATATTCCTTCAATTCTTTCATCTGTTGATGTTTGTGAAGTTAAAGAGCTGAAACCTTTATTTATGCGGGTGACTATATTACCTTCTCTTAAATGTTCTTCATCTCTGTTGTAATATGTTAATATGAACAGCTCCCCAGGGAGTTGAATCCAGTCCTTGTCTACAAAAATTTTGACATACTCAAAATATTGTTGATAAATTACCTGGTCCATGAAGAAGTATAGAAATTGAAAAAATAATATTTTCAGGCGTTGCCTAGTATGTAGGTGACTAATTCAATTAGATGAATCTCACCCGCATAAATAAAGGTTTCAGCTCTTTCACAAACATCAACAGATGAAAGAATTGAAGGAATATAGATGTTCAAATATAGGCAGAATGGTGAATGTTACACAGTGTGCAAAGTGGCCACTTAAACCAGCCATTGACAGGTCATAAGCCCTGTAGATGCCTAGACTTCTATATTACCTTCTCTTAAATGTTCTTCATCTCTGTTGTAATATGTTAATATGAACAGCTCTCAGGGAGTTGAATCCAGTCCTTGTCTACAAAAATTTGGACAAACTCAAAATATTGTTAAAAAATACAGTTGTTCATACTAATTTATAAATAATAATAAGTGCCGGGAACAGGGTGAACGGTGCACTAAAATCTACTTTGGCAAACAAATGTTTATCGCAGGAGGCTAAACTAGCAGCTCACAATGAAGTTCTATTGCCAACTCTAATGCAAAGTATGGAATTGGAAAAACGATGATGAAAGTAGGTTGAATGCTGTCGAAATGCGATCCCTCGGGCGAACGTGTGGTAAAACGGTGTATGATAGGTGCACAAATGTCGAGATCCGCGAAGCGCGTAAGGCTGAGACATGCATTATCGACAGAATCAAAAAAGGGGTGCTGCGTTGGTTTGGACGTGTAGAGCGAATGGACAGCGAAAGAACGGCTAAAAGGACCTACGATGCGAATGTTGACGGATGCGGAAAACGAGGAAGACCGAGAAAGACATGGCACGATCAAGTCCATCAAATACTTAAAGATGGATATCTCAAAAGTGGGGAATATTTGGCGTGCGTGCATGAGAAGATGTATGAATGTAGAGGAAGCGAGGTCTGTATGCCAAGATAGAGTGAAATGGCGTTCTATCCTCTCTGCTTACCCCTATGGGGAAACGGCGTGATGGTTTGTTTGTTTGTTTTGTTTTCTAAAAAATATCTGGTTAAATTATCAATCAAATATTTTCAGGCGCTTATCCCCTTGACACGGATTATTTTTAAGATTTGCGTTATAAAAGTTAAGCATGATCTTCGATTTTTTCACAAAGGTCGTGGCTTATCAATATTATTCACAAACGTGCCGAGGAGCGACCCGTGTCACATATTGTCATGTCCCCGAGATGTCTTGCCTAGTGTAAAATGTCATACTACAAATTGAAAAATTTTCTTAAAACTATGAAAAAACTAATTTTAACCTAAACTATCCTCTCAGTCTTAGAAACTTACAAACCATTGAAGAAATTATTTAAAAATACATTAAGCATAGTCGTGGTAAGATTTAGGCAGACATGACAAGTGTGTCATATTTAAGCCAGGAGTGGTACAAACACCGCTTGTATCTTTGCTATAGGAACACATCATTAGTACTGCTCATTTTTAACAATACCGATTTACTAAAATATTTTTCTGTTGGTGTTTCTCTGTGCAATATTTTTAATATTTTGATTGGCACCTGAAGCATAAGACTAATTAATGTATTTTCATGTAACCGATGATCCAGATCACTGCATTTGGTGAACTAAAGCGGCGTGATGATGATTTTTTTTTCAACGGTGAAAGCACTAACTGCACATAGCTTCTTTCCCGAAAAACTCTTCATACTAAAAACCTTTTTTTTCTCAATAAATAGATTACTTTACTAAAATTTATGTCAAAGGTTTATTAACTTTATTAATTTTAAATTAAAAAAAACATTATTAATTTTTAAAAACCAATATTTCATACACAAATATATAAGATTTATTTTGATAAAAATGAGTCACTCCCACGCTACGCGGGGGTGAACTGATGGGATATTTTTTATACCGGAGTATAAAGATAGAACGAACGGATTGAATATGTATTAGAATCACGTTCTTCATACTTAATGATCTCCCTTCTGTTCAGTTATCTGCGAGTAAAATGTATTTAATCTCGTACATCATTTCATTTGTACAAAAACTTTTTTTCATTTTTTAGTGACGAGTCTTCTAGTTAAGGTTTATTTTTTTTTAATATTTGAAAAAAAAGAAGCTATTTAAGGCAACGAATTACGAAAAAAATCATCTCAGCCTGTTCGCAAGTTGTTAGATTTCTTTAACTTAACATGGTTTTAGTTAATTAATTAAAACACCATATAAAAAATAATTTTATATTTGTTTGTTTTAACGTTGTGTTGTATGAATTTTTTATAACTCAATTTCTTTAAAATACAAAAACATCGGGAATTTTGATAGCGTTTTATAATATTTACAAAAAATTTTTTAAAATGGCAGAAAATTGGAGTGTGTTATTTATGTTACATGGTGTTAAAAGTATTCTAAAGTGCCAAAGAAGTATAAAATATGTTGTAACAATTGTTTTGCTTATTTAAACAACACTCAAAATCTGTAATGAATATCTCATGTAAATATTTTTTAGGTGTTTTAAAATATTTCAAATACGCGTCTCTGTTAGTTTAATACAGCGTTAATCTCAAATGAATTTTCTTTAAACCAGCATTATCATCGAATCATGGGTTTATCAGGAAATATACTTGAATTTCATTAAATGGTGTGTATTTGTGGTGTAACATTGATTTAAAGTAACTTTGATGTTTATTTTCGATTTTGTAAGGACTAAAATGGTTTGTGACAGAACTGACACTCGATGCTATACAGAGTTAGTATGAAACCTGGGTCATGTATTCAACTAATATTCTTCATGATTAATTCTCATTTCCTTTTACCCAGTGGTGCATAGTACACTACGTTGATAAACCAATTGCAACGTGAAATTTAATTAATTATTAGTAATTATGAAATTTCACTCGATGATATAAAGAGTTAGTATGAAACCTAGGCCATGTATTCAGCTAATATTCTTCATGATCATAATTCTCCTTTTCTTTCACCCAGTGGTGCATAGTACACTACGTTGATAAACCAATTGCAACGTACTTTGATCATTTATCATATACGTGAAGGCAAGATTGTCAGTCTCACGTTTTAGGTGCCAGTCCATGGACTCTTTTGAATTGACATATTATGGCAAGCATGTCAAGAAATGAATCCATAACCTATTGACTAATAATCATAGACAAAAACAATTTACGGATAGAGACATTTTGAACAGTTACAATATTCTGGCACCTTAACTTCATAATTTATAAAGTATGGAGATACCGGTGAGTAAAATTAATAAAGATGCTTTAAAACTCTAATTTATAAATGCATACCTAAAAAGACGAAAAAGCAAGAAGAGGGATATGTCTCATACGTCAGCGCATATGAATTAAAAGAGTATTCTTTTTTTTATTATTTCGATCTTCTTATCACATATTTAAATTAAAATTACCTAGTAATTGATCTGAGAATACACATATTTGTAAATAAATAACTTATTTGATACTCCAAAACGTGCCTGTGGATGGAGTGACTACATCCACAAACAAGTGCGTTACATGAAACATTTTTCTTAATTAGTATTTGTTATCTAACAGCAACTAAAGAACATTTCTAACAAACTAAACAGTGAAATATAAATGAACTCTTTCAATTATAATCCGTAAAATTTATTTCTAAATTATCCACTGATTTAATTGTAGACAAAGGACTAAATCTTTAAAAAAAATAGTAAAAAACATGAACACAATATGAGAATATAAGAACAATACCATAAACAACAGCTTAAAACGAGACAAGGACAGTCGAGATTAATAAACCGGGGACTGAAATTGTACAATAAACTACCAGTCAAAACTAAACAAATACTCAGACAACATTTATGAAAGATGTTTAAAATTTTATCATTAACAATACAATATGAATTTAAAAAAGAAAAATCATTTTTTTATATGAATCTAATCCGTAAGGGTGTATAAAGTTTTAAGTAAAAAAATACACAAGTAATACCATTGTTGCGTTAGCAATTTCTATTAAGTAACATTTACAAAAAAGTTGATGAAACAATTAAAACAATATACATTTTGACGATAGATTTTTTTCATGATTTTTTTAGATAAAAAAAATCATTTTATTAAGGTAATTTAGTATATTTTGTTGAAACATTATGGTGTCATCCGAATGAGAAATTAAAAATGCTTTTAAAAAATAAAGGTAACAAAAAAAAATATATTGCGATCGCAAAGACGACATTTTAATTTTGTAAATTAATGACTGGTAAAAATAATCCTCGCAGGTCGTAATGTGGAGAGCTTATATTGCACTGACCCCCACTTCAAAGAATAAAAAAAACCCCCAAGGGGTGAAATCCTGTCTTTGAATTTCAGACAAACTCAAAATATTTATAAATAAAATAGACTCTCTTTCAGATTCACTCACTTTTTGTAAAAAAGGCATTTTATCAAAGATTCTAAATTTTAGCTTATTTTAAATCGATGAACTAGTAGATTATCAATTGCATGTTGGTTTTATTCTTAAAGTTTAAACGCCTAGACGTGCATTTTTTTACTTATTCAAGGTAATAAAGATCTTAGAGAAACTTTAAAACCAGATTCATCCTCTCCAAAATACAAACTTTATATATTCATTATTTTTTAATAATTACATTTTAAAGGACGTTCTTTCGCTGAGTGAAAAAAGGTCAAGGGTCATCGTTATGGAGGAGAATTTGTTATCATATTTTCTGTTTATAAACAATGTGAAAACAATAAAGATTTTGATTTTATCAAAATTAAAATTTCGTGCCTGTTTCATACTTTTGCCTGAACAATGACTAAAGCTCGTATTACATTGTTTAGAAAATGGTACAAGATCTTGTCGAGACAGTGAAGACGAGTCTTGCAAGATACTGTGTCGTGTAATATACAACTGAATACCAGGGGCGAATCGTTCATTTAATCGATTTTGCGTAGCTCACTATTATATTTGACTTTCAATAATAATGCTTTATAGTAGTTTTAACGATGGTAAAATAGATCAAATCATTTGTATTTTTTTATGTTCAAAGCATTAACCTTGTAGTCAAACAATTTAATTAATGTTTGTAAATATAAGTATTTAACTACTACTTACAGGTTTCTAGACGTACCCGTCTCTTCGTCAGGATACTCACTACACCAACATGCAAATTTACCCTAAAAAAATAAATACAAACATTTATAAGCGCACCTAGCGTCCAGCCCGTTCCAAGTGGAGGAAAGAAACTGGCCGATTACTGCTGCATATTTCTTCATACAAATTGTAAACTTTATTTCAATATCTCAAAACAGTCGGTATATTTTCCTTCCTGAGTTCACTTGAAGATTACAGATATTATTTGAAGCTTTTCTACGTGGAAAATAGTATTTGGAAAATTATTTCCTAAAGGCCATTTTCCTATGACAGTATTCTGTTGACATACGACAAAAGTTCTTTTGTCTGCCCATCTTAGTGGTGCTCCGCTCGGTGTTGCGTCAATTTTTGGCATTATTCATTTTTAGAAAGAAACGAAGTGGACCGTAACGGTCACGTGGCGATGTAACATTTTAGATGCAATATTATTGCAAATATGTCTAATGAACGTCATTGTTTTTTTTAGTTTATTCAGAATAAAATAAATATCAACGTTTCCCATTACGTAAAAGAAAAAATAAATTTTGTGCCCATAATGAGGAGTGACGTCTTACAATAATGTGTTTTTTTTTTATTTGGAAATATTTTCAGTATAGAATTTCAATTCCAAAAAAAGGACGGTGTTTTCAATTAGTGCTAAACAAAAAAGAATCATAGCATGATAATTGTTTTATTATACTTATTTTTCAATATATTTTGTTTATATAAACTTTTTCATATATGAACTTTACAATACATTCTTTCAAATAAAATGGTTACAGAGACATTGAGGGAAGCTAAGGTAGAGAAAGCGTGTATATTTATTGATTGAACACTCTTTCTGCCCTTACTTATAAAAAAATTAATCCCAAAAAAATGTGTTTGGAAAGTAATTTCGTTCAAATTTAAATCGGAAAAATTTGAATCGGATTGTGGTCCCGTGGCTAGAGTTGTGGACTCACGGATCAGAGGTCTAAGATTCGAACTTCACTTAACCCCAACTTGATTCCCATTTTCTAAAAGTGATTAATTTATGACTCGAAAATGGCCACCAAAAGTGATTTATTTGGGCAAATTTATTTTTATATAAGACTTGCGGACCCAACAGACGTTGTCCTGCCCAAACGTTGGCTTGCTTACTATTACCTGCTTGAACAAACGTGTTTGCGCAAATAAGGACACACGTAATTTATTTTGAACTTTTTTGAGATATTTATATGTTTGTAATAGGGTTTCTTTTTTCGTTTTATCTCTTTGTTTGATTGGCTGGGAGTTTTCATCGTGCTTAAATAAAAATTGTGCAAAAATCAATGCTCTAGTGCTATAATCAGGGGAGAAAATACGAGAATACGTGTTAATGAAGAATATTAAAAGCGCAATTTACCCTGAGCCCTCTCAAATTATGAATGTCATTATTTAATCGCCAGCCGTGTTTTGACGTGAACTTGACATTTAATTCGAAAGCAAAAAGAGTTGTAAAAGTGTACAAAAACTATTCGGATAGTAGGAAAAAGACTTTTCATTGATAAATAGGTACCGAGGTACTTGTTTACGATTTAATTCCAAAACTGTAAATTATTAACATTCCCGAACATTAGCTTGCATTCTATAAGCTGGTTCAACAAAATTTGAACCGTAAATAAGGACACACGTTATTTATTTTTGCCTTTTTTGAAGTATTAATATATTCGTAATAAGGGTTGGTTTTTCGTTTTATCTACTCATGTGATTCGCTAAGAGTCTTCGTAGTGCTCAAATCAAAATCATGCAAGAATACGTCCTATTAATAAAATTCAAAGCGCGATTTACCCTGAGCATTCTAAAATAATGACACTCAACTCATGCTCTTCTTGAATTAGTCATTCTTTAATTGCAAACAGAGTTTTGATGTGACCTTGACATTTAATTCGAAACCAAAAGAAAATATAAAACTAAGATAGACCAGATCTTGTCTTGAGGAAGTAATTTTTCAAATATTTTTTACACTAGCTTTAATTTTATTTAGTTGTATTTTACTTCATTTTTACCTGTTTTTAGTGCAAGAAAATGTCAATAAGTAAATCAATTAATAAAAATAAAAGAAAAATTACTTTGTCGGTAAAAGAAAAAATACTTATCATTGATTTGTTGGTACCTAGGTACTTTTTCATGATTGAATTCCAATTTATTATTTAAATACTGAATTTAATTAGGTATCGAGATACTTGTTTATGGTTGAATTCCAAAACATAAAATAATTTATTTTCAAATATAGAACTCTTTTTGCAAATGTCGAACCCTGCGCTACTTATCAACAAAAGTGCATTTTTCGATGTTATCAAGTTTTGGTAGAAGGCCCTAATAAAGGGGGGAAAAAAACAGTAGTGCATTTTGCGTAAGAATCCGTTATCTAAAAATATAACAAATAACAGTCAAAATTATTTTAGCATTACTTAAAATCCATTGAAAATATGTTATTATGTAGAAATTAAGAAATTGTAAGGAAATTAGTCAATTCAGCATACATTAAAAATAATTTATGCGTGTAAACGTCAAAATACAAAAAATAAAAAAATGTGCCAAAAAACATCATTTTCCGAATTTTCGGAATATGCATTTTAGTCGAAGTCTCTCCTTATTTTTTTTCTGCTGAACATATTGAAGATATTATTGTTTATAAACTTAATTCACGTAAATTAGATTATTTTGAAAAAATCGCATGTAAATTAGTGCATTAGTTATTGAGTCTATAAAGGACAGACTTTCATTCATTCATTTTTATATATGTAAAAAGATATTTATATTTAAAAAGCGTCGTTGAAAGAGAATCCCACGGGACTCTATAACAGCTGCCGGTGAGAGTAGGTGTTCTCTCTCAATGTTGATTTTTATGAAATAATTCAGTCGTATGAATGCAGAGAATGGTGAATATTGCACAGAATGGAAAGTGGACATTTAATCCAGCAAATGACAACTCATAAGTTATTGCCTAGACTTTCATATCTTCTTCTCTTAAATGTTCTCCATCTCTGTCGTTATTTATAAGTTTTTTTTAAATAATTAAAATAAACAACTTTATTTTGAAATTTTCCTAGCTCCATAAAAGCCGTGTATTTTATTATCTGCTTTTAAAGTAAGATTTTCTGGAAAAGAAAACTTCCATTATTTAACTTTCTAATTACTAAAATATCAGTTAAAAACTCAACTCGAAGATTTTCATTTTCTTTTCCATTGAAAACACAAAACTTTTATACGATTATCTACTAAAATTAAAATATATCCAGTGGTACTTAAACTATTTATTTATTTATTTTAATCCTTCGCCCTAAGGCGAATAGCGTCATTGCACCGAGCGTACATTCTACAGTCAGCTGGACGGTACTCTAAAAGTCGTGAACTGTTCCAATATATTACACATCCATGTGATCAAGTAGATTGTTGGACAGGACTAAAAAAAAGGTTTTATGAGTTACTCCAGGAACTAAATATTCAAATTTTTGTCTTTGTTATTTTGATGCTTTGTTTAATTTTTCTTATTTGTATACCTGTGAATATATTTTTAATTTGTTGCCAGTAAATTCACTATTTTTATCCTTAGATCAGGCTCTTGTCAGTTGGATGAAAAATTGCAAAATTGCAAAAATATTTTTTTTTACACATTTTATGCAATATATTTTTCCAACTGATAAACGCGATATTGAATATACTGAGAAAATTCAATTTGAATGTTTGTCTTACTTTCATTCAAATTTTGGATACCATGAAACCATTTGAGTTCCTTTAACTCTTAAAAGTCTGTGCTACAAAATATAATATATAAAGATATTCTTCTTTTTTTTGTCTTTTTCACACAGCGTCTCTGTCATCCGTGTTAAAAGTTTATTAAATCAGATTTATTGTGGTATTGACATCACTTTTATTTGTATAATTATTAATCGCATAGAAAAGATAAATATTTTTTGTTTAAAAATCTAGCATATTTATACATATTTTACTTTCTTATTCCGATGTGAAAATGCTTATTTGAAAATCGAGAAAAATATTACTTCAGCATTGAAATAAATAAAAGATATATATCAAGTCTTGTATCCTATGTAGACTCGTCGACAAGAGTTAAATTGTTTTAATAGATGATATTAAAAAATATATATCTGGTAAATGGAATCAATGGTTTTTAACCAGAAAATGTATTTTTCATAGGTGCTTTTAGTGGGTATTTAGTTATGCTCATTTTGAAACTATACCTTTATGATATTATCAGATGACAACGCTCTAAAAATGATATCTTTAAAAAAAATAGTTTTACCAAACTTTGTCATTTAGACCGACGCGACGCTGACGGTTTATTTAAATATATATCGGAATTTCGAATTTAATAACTATCTAACCGATAAAGAATTAGTAAATATTTTACATTAAATCACTTTTTGTGGAAGAAGCTCTAATGAAGCATAGGCACGTTCCGGAAAATCAAATGTATGTATTATTCGTTTATTACTGTACTGTACTCTCAAATTATAGTTTGAAAAAAAACATGCAATATACTCCGATGTTTTCAATATATTCCCCAGCTTCCTATTTAGTCCTCGTGGCATTCCGTTTATGGACTAAAGTTTTGAAATCATTGTAATTTATTCGGCTTGCGGATGTCTATAAATTATAAAGTTAAGGTGCCGGAAAATTGTTTGTTTGTTATTTGTTTAATATTTATTATTTATTTATTTTTGTAAAGGAAATATGGAACTCTCTAAAATGTTCTCTATCCCTGTTGTAATTTGTTAATCTGAATGACTCCCTTGGGGGTCAAATCCATCCTTTTGTCTACAAAAAAGGATACTCCACCCTGAAGCTGCAAAAAAATTAAATAATAATACAAACTTCGGTTAAAGAAGATTGGCCTACTACTCGGTTAAAGTATACAATCTACTTCCATTATCCATAAAGACAATTAGTTAGTTTTTTCAATATGAAATTGCTATTAAGAAATGGATAGTGGAGGTGATTGATGAGTGGATCAAGCCAAATAGGTAAAATGTGTGTACTGTTTATGAAATTTGTTCAATTGGTCTGTATGAATTGGTTATGTTTGTTATGATTATTTTAGTTTATCTTGTTTATTATGTTTATGATAATTAGATTGATTAAATTAGTTACGTATTTTTATTATTATTACTATGTTAACTTTGTTAAGTAACTAATTTAAGGCATGTTTTACATTTTGTAAAATGTTTCCCTTGGCACGGGACACCCCAGCGAGGAAACATTATTTTGTATAAAAAATTGAATACAAACAATGTAAAAGTATGAATAAATAAAAACATTTGGACAAACTCAAAAAAGTTATTCGTTTACTTAAACCGTTTTAAAATCATACATAATACAGGCCCTGAATACGTTTTTAATTTATATATTATATAAGGTGGCGCAAATGTCATCACCCTATCGGAAGATGCCATAACTTTAGCAATTTGGCAAAAGCGGCAAATTTTAGTTCTACTTTGACATTTGTGAAGTAAACAGATCCAAAATACACGTCAACAAGACATGAATTGCTATATTCCTCTAAGAACGCGGAAAAATTGTTTCGATTTTTTTGCGGAATAATTCGTCGGTGGTGTTGACGCTGGTTATGTGAACGTGTCAATTTTATCTGTGTCCGAGTGGGTTAAGAATACAGTTCTGTGTGTGAAATAAAGCCAGAATCTAGGGCGAGTGTTTTCGACACACTGTTCTCAGGTAAAACTCTTAAATAAGGAAATCTAGTGTAGATAAGACCGCCTTATTCAAAGTGGTTGGCTCGTTCACCTACCACGCTTAGAGTCCCGGGTTTGATTTCTGGCAGGATCGACGTTGAATATTTGTTTTAATGGTGACTTCACGCTGCAATATTTCACTGTCCCTGGAAGCGTAAATCTGAAACCTTATCTTCCATGTAACAAACATAATCGATATAATATGTTGCGATTAGAGTGTCAAGAATGTTTGATTACTGGGAAAGCCGACATGAAAAATTGATTGAAAATGTGATTCTACACAGCTATGTTTTGTGTTGCTGGACTGACACCTGAAGCATAGGGCTGATCACCTTATCTGCAAGTGACAAATTATTCATATACGCTGCATTTATTGTACTAATGTAGGGCCCTATGCACCATTAGGTGCGGACAGGGATACGATGATATGTTGATATACGAGCAAGTTAATGATTCAGTGGCCTACAGTGATTTATCAACTATTTCCAAAAATATATTTTGAAACTTTAAGTTAATAATTGTCAATATTGAAGCACAATTTTTTGTCACATAAATTGTTTAGATTTTTTTTTATTTTGCTCAACTTATGAATAAAAAAAAGTCTATAATGAAAAGGTACACATAAGTTTTTTTTAAAGTGTACCTATTTTAAGAACTTCTAAAAAAAAATACTGCAATGCATTGAAAAAAGTTTATGTCAAAGCTCATCTAGCTGTTTCGATCATAAAATCAATGAATAGGTTCTTAGAATACCTCTTCAACTCTGATATGTAATGAACTCAGATATTTAAATGAATTTGACTTAACTTCTAAGTGATCCTTTCCTTTTATAATGAAATATATTTTTTCAGAAATTTTTCTTCAGAATTAGATTTTTTAAATTAAAATTCAATAAAATAAGAAGTTTACTTTTTGACATAAAAACGCCATTTTTTAAATTGAATTATTGAGTTATGGCTTGTAGGTGGCTGGTTTGAATAAAAAATTTACACATCGTGCGTATAAACCAATTAGTTTTTTTTTTACTTATGTAGTTGATAATGTCAATATGCATATCGACGGTGGAATGGCAAAATTTACTCAGCGATGTGGAGCAACTTTACAGAAGAGCCAATCAAAATTATTTTTTTAAATATTTTAATTACTAAAAATATATCATTCACAGCTATTTCATTGGCAAGATTCATACACAATTTTTATAAAAATTTAAAATTAGAGATTTTCTACTAATTCGAAATTACTTTAATTGAGTTTTCTGTCAATTTAGCTACATTTCGCTCAGTAAATTTTGTAACTGTCTATAAACATAATACTGATATGTAAGTGAAACGATTTTTTTTTGCAACACAAAAGTTAATAAGACCCAATAATAAGTTGATTTATAGCACGAATACCCTGGCTCGAGTAAAAATGCATTAATTTATTGTTATCTCACTAGAGTCCTTACCAGAAACTCGCTACTGACAACATTTCGTACAATAAAATATGTATTGAAATTGAAAGCATCTACTGATGATTCAATTGCCGAAGGTTATTTATAATGTACAGCAGATGTTCATACAAATCAAGGAATCGATTCGAATAACCATATTCAGATTAAACCACAAAATCACATTATGTAACATAGCACAGAACAATGTCAGGTACGGAATATTCAAAAGTTACAACACCGCATGAAATGGGTTAAACCACTGCTGTCCGCCATTTTGTTCCGCGGGTTCCAATCAAGCTCATTAGGCAGTTTTCAACTTCTCCTGTTTTTTTTACTTCTGAACATAATGTGTCTCTTTCGTGGAAATGCCTTATCCGCCACAATAAGGATTAGCTTTCTCAGTCTCTCGTGAAGATTCTGATTTAAAATCGCGCAGCGTGTAATTAATTAAGTTTTGTTTTATGATTTTTGAATCAAGGCCCTAATGAATGCGACAAGTTTAATTATTCATTAAAATTACCATTCTACAATAGCTTTTGAATTGGGGATTCGAAATTATTTAGAATAATAATCAGATAATGTAAACATAATATGACTCTTTGAAAACGAAAAATAGTCATATGTATTGAATTAAGCCAAAAAAAATGTAATACTTCTGCTTAGTTGCATAAAAAAATGTGAGTTTAATAATAATTCCCTTTTTATCGAAAGTCCTAAATCAAAGCAGTTTTTATTTCATTAAATTCCAATACAGTGAAGATGGTTTGAATTTAGTTATGAAAAACTTTAAAAAAAATAAATAGATATTAACATTTTTAGAGCGCTGATAAACGTTGACATTGGGAGGTTTGGAGCAAATCGAAAATTGGTACCTGCCTCACTAAAGTGAAACAGCTATCACCGACGGTTTCAGATTATAGCTGTTACTTTATTTTTTTATTAAAACAAAAATCAATATATTTTATTTTAATTATTTATTGACAATTCTTGATGAAACTCCATTATAATGATGTAATAACTTATACATTCAACAAGTCATTAATTAAAAAATACTTGGTCAAATAAATAAGTAGAAGTGTACCAAGCATTTTTAATCTAATAACTTATACTTATAATATTAGAAATCAAGCACTGATTTGAGTCTGCTAAACACTTTATTTTATTTGTACAATTATAAACATATAAAAATAAACACTTCGTGACAATTGTTTCGCCTTGTTAGGGCATCTTCAAACGAATGTGAAGATTATATGGATTGAATGTCCTTACATTCGACAGCAATTATCTAAGTTTACAATACTATAAAGCTTTATTAATTATCTCACAATACATAGTTGTATAACAATAAATACTTACTTTGTTATATTTTTCCCGAAATTCAAATATAAATACCTAAATTTCCAATTACCTATTAAACACTTAGCCTTGCCCTTAACCATTGGTTTTTTCCTCAATTATGATTAATTTACATGCTATAGTTCATACGATTATTTTTATTTTCTACTTAAGTACCTTGAATTATATAACTATATAAGGACATTCAATCCATATAATCTTCACATTAATTTGAAAATGCGAAACAATTGTCACGAAGTTTTTATTTTTATATGTTTATATTTGTAAAAATAAAATAAACTGCTCAGTAGACTCAAATCAGTTTTGGATTTCTAATATTATAAGTTTAAATATGGAGTTCTACAAAATAAACACCAAATCAATCAATATAATAATTTATATGTAAATATAAGTTATTACATCATTAATCTATTTGTTTATGCAAGAATATTTTTTTTTTGTTATTGACAATGTTTTAAGTTTGTCTAAGTTTCTGTAGACAATTCAACTCCCGTTGGAGCTGTCAATATTAACATATTACAACAGAGGTGAAGAACTTTTTAGAGAAGGGAATATACACGTCGTAGCATCTACAAGGCTTATGACCTATTATTGGCTTGTTAAAGTGGCCATTTCACACACTGTGTTACATTCACCATTGTGCCAATATTTGAATATATAAATTCCTTCCATATAAATATCATAAATTTATCATAATTAATAGACTTTTGTGTTTTTGTATAATGATCTGGAAAGGTAGGGTCGATTTTATTGCACCTGCTATAGCACTTTAAACCCCCCTGGTGACTTTTTGTATAATACATATAAATTATTTTACAAAAATAAAAAAAAACCTGATTGAAATGTTCCTTTTCAAATAATAATTTCATAAAAACTGTTTGTACTTTATTAATTAGAAAGCTTTAAATGCGTCAAAATCTCGCACACGCCATAATGGAATCGTTTTTCTTGAGTAATTTTTTTTCTATATAACCATAACTTTAAAAAATAAACAATTTTATTTATTATCCTATTCTATACATAAAATTATACACGATGTATACCGAGTTGCTATCACTATATAAGGGTTATTTACCCCGTTCTAAGCTATTAAAACAAATATATGAAAAACAGAAATCAATACCTAAAAACAATAAATTAAGGTAAAAAACGTATTGAAAAATAAAGTAAAATACATGGCAAAAAAACATTAAAAAATAAAGAGAAAAACGTATTTTAAAAAAAAGAATTAAATACGTAGTAAAAATAAAATACATAGTAAAAACATATTTAAAACCCAATAAAATCTCTAGTTAAAACAAAATACATAGTATAAGAAATATATGTGCATAGCAAAAAACATGGTAAGATACGGAGTTAAAAGATAAAACATGTAGTGTAGATGTAAAAAAAAAATGTATATGCATCGTAAAAAAACAGATTTTAAAAAACGTAGTAAAAACAGAGTAAAAAGTAATAAGGATCTTAAAAATTCAATAAATCAAACAAAACAAAGTATGAAATATTAGAACATAACTTTTTTATAACAATTCAATCCACCTATAGTCGTAAAAAACATTATCTGCATACAGTTCAATAAAATCTATAATAATTTCTTCTTTGTGTATGCATAGCAATAAATTTTCATCTAAATAATTTAGTGTGTCTACCAACACATACGAATTTTGTATTGGGACTTGAATAAGTTCTTACTATTTGTGTTCGACGTCTCTCGAGTTCAATTAGTACGGCACCCAATTTCCTTGCTTTTGAATAATTCCTCGTGCTTTTAAACGTTTGGCAACTGTTGTGCAATCAACTCCTAATTATTTGACTGATTCATTTTGCATCTAACATGGGTCTTCATCAATTAATGCTTCCAATTCTTCGTTCTTAAACTTTTTCAGTGCGCATGAGCGTTCTGTATCTTAAGCGTCAAAACCAGTATCTGCATATTTCGACAGAACAAAAATTACATGTGCCGCAGCTACAGATTTTTCTAGAAAAAAAACGCAGTAAAACTCCCCGTAAATACTAAAAAATAGGCAATTCAAAGGCGTAAAATTTATCCTTATAGTGGTTAAAGCGTCTTTAAATCATCGAAATTGCGCTGAAACATTTAGTCTATTGTGTATAATATGTACATTTATGGCACTAGCAAGTTCTCTGTAAATATTAACAGCAAATGAAAGTGCTTTACATTGTCTGCGCTGAGATTTAAGGAACGTCGTGTCGAGTCGTGTGTGGAAAGCGGAGAAGCCAAGAGGAGTTAACGTATTTCTGTTTAATGGCGACAATTACACTACGGAGAGTTAATTTACAAAGCAAATAATAAGGGAAAAGTGCCGTGAGTACGTAATATAATCGCACGTGTTCTTACAAACGTGCATACAGCGTGTTCTGATTTAGTGGCCAATTTCTTCATAGATATTAATTTATTTATTTTTGACCCATTAGTTTCTTTGTAGACGTCGCTCAGTACGCAACTCCCGATTTGAATTCAACTAGCTCGTGTTGTGTCGTTTTAAAGTGTAGAAATACTGCTGGGATCTTTAAGAAACAGGATGGGATCACATTTTACGTGTTATTAGCAAATGCATGTGTAAGTAGCTAATGCATTACTTCAAATTTTTATTATTTTTCCGTCTGCCAGATTGTCAAAGAAAACAAAATAGACATTTCGTTAATGTTGCCAGGGTAGTATTTTTTTTACCCAACTTTGCTCATCTAATGAGAGAACTAATGAAAATTGGACCTCGGATATAACAATGCCATGGTGGACATTTCAACGACATAATCTTTAAAACATCAAATATTATTTAACATGATTTAAAAATATCCGTTTTATGTAAAATAAAATTTGTGTTATATTTTAAGTTCAAGGTTCATTAATTCAATTACTCTTATTAAATAACCCTTTACTTATCTACTCTGTTGTGTCAATCAATGTTTCCTCGTACACAACAAAATTTTAGAGAAATTAACAAATTGCTTTTTTTTACCTTACATTTGTGTTATGATTATATTTTTCCCATCCGGCAACATAACGCGGTAACTTCACGAATGCGCGCGGTGAAAGTGGGGCAAAGTGGGGGGATTTTTGGACACAGTCCGATGCATTCAAATATGATTCTACGCTCCTTCTGGACTTTTCTTAATTTTATGATGAGAGAAACCCATTCCTAAATCGCATTTAATTCAAGTTTGAAATGTCATTATCTGAATATTAGAGTTGTTCCCTTTTCCTCATTCTTTCCTTCCCACTTTTATTTCTATCTTCATTCATAATATAGTGTAGATTCTTACTTAAATTTTCATGTTTAAATAGTTATTAAATTGAAAAATAAAGTGTTTAGGAAATAATAAATTGATTTTATTTGAATTTAAATTTGTTGCTATAGAGAGAAAAAATTTTTAGAAAGGAATATGGACGTTTAGGCATTTACAGGGCTTATGACTTGTTTTTGGCTGGTTTTAGTGGTCACTTCACAATTTGTGTAATATTCACCATTTTTTACAAATTCACCAAAAATTACAACAGACATTTGGTCTACAAACATTTTGACAAACTCTATGTATTGTAATAAAACCAACTGGTCTAAGAAAAAGTTTAAAAATTTGAAAATTGTTTTTAAGCGTTGCTAAGTATGTGAAATAATTCGATCAGATGAATCTCTTCACAAAAGTAAAGGTTTTAGCTCTTTTACTTCACTAAAATCAACACTTTGAAGAATTGAAGAAATATGGATGTTCAAACATAGGCAAAATAGTGAATGTTTCACACTGTGTAAAGCGATCACTTAAAACGGCCAATGACAGGTCATTAATTAGCCTTGTTAATGCCTAGATTTTCATATTTCCTTCTCAAAACGGTTTTCCCTCTCTGTTGCAACAAATATATCTTAGCAAGTTCATGGTGTAAATAACTATGACACTTGCCTTACGCATGGTGGGTTTCGGGGTCAATTCCCAGGGAGATAGCAAAAAATTGAGTCTTGGTGCTCTATGCTGATATTCACCACTGTGATTGGGCGTCTTGTTGTGTGGTGCAAAAAACATTCTCAAATTCAAAGGTTATATAAAACAAATTATATTTTGTATGAAATTTAATTACTTGTCAGTATTAAAAGAATCCTGGTATATTGTTTTGTTTTTGAGTAGTTATTATTACTATTTTTAAAGATAACTTACACAGCGCCATTTACGTGTTGTAATACCTCAAGGGTGCTTCACAAAATAATTATATGAATATCAATTTAATAAAACGACTGAATTTCACCCCCTCGGGAGTCATTAAGATTAACAAATTACAGCAGGGATGGAGAATACCTTAAATAAGGGAATATGGAAGTCAAGGCATTTACAGGGTTTATAACCTGTCATTGGCTGGTTTAAGTGGCCACTTTACACACTGTGTAACATTCACCATTTGATCACCAGACTGATCACCTTACTTTCAGGTAACAAATTATCAAGATACGCTGTATTGGGTGTGGATAAGGGATGATGGTCATGATGAACAAATCATCACGCTTTTTTTTAAACATTTTTAAAGTAACAAAGGTCTATGAAATACTGTCCAGTAAAAAAATCTTTTTTTGTTAATTATAAGTAGCATATATTTTTTTTAAAATTTGTAATTTTGAATTCCTGCAAAAGCGGTCATTCCATTGGCTACGCCCCTAATACGTCACAATTCATGTTGATTTGTTCTTGGCCCTTGAAATTTGTTAAGAACATTATCACGAAACCTTGACGTCACAACAACCAAGGCCAAACACGTCGCGTTTTTCTTGCAAACGTATTTTCATTTAATTTATTTCAACATTTATGTATGAAAGCATTTCTCCACAATATCCATATTGAATTTGAAAATACAATTAATTGTTCTAAATCCATTTCATATGTTTTTATCGGTATCGGTATTAGTAGTATGTGATATTTCCCTATTGTCTGCCTCGTGGTTAAATGGTCAGCGCGTTTGCTTACCACGCTAGAGGTCTCGGATTCGATTCGGTTAATATGAAATATTTTACTAACATTGTGTTTTTGAACTGCAGTATTTTATAGTCCCTGAGAAAGCGCTGACAAGTAAGACTGAATATCGTACTTTTATGTAACGAAAAAATGTCGGGATGCAGTGCTCTTTGCACCATTAAGTACGAAAATGATGCAATCAATTTGTTTTTTGTTGTTTGTATTACTTTTAGTTACTATCGATTATTTATTCAATTATATAAACTTCCACTCGGCAGAGCACTGCACTTATTTATATCATATATATAACATAATTCCGTTTCCGCACCTAATGGTGCATAGGACACTGCATTGGTAATTAATCCCGGCGTATCTGGATCACGCTTCTAGTACCAGTCCAGGGACTTGAAATATTCTTGTCTAAAAACACCCTATTTTTTTTTTTTTTTTTTTTTTTTTTTTTTTAATTTTTATTCCAGTAAAATGGCTATAAAGTGCAGAGCCAATTCTACCATATGAACATATAAACATGAACATAAATATAAATATAAACAAAAATATAACAATAAACATAAATATAACAATAAACATAAATATAACAATAAACATAAATATAACAATAAACATAAATATAAACATAAAATAAAATTTTATATTGCAGCACTTATGGTGGTCTTAACATATCGCGCCATCGCTTCAACAGCGGTGATTGGATCCACTCTGCAGTGGCTTGGAGAATTTCGTTATTAGATTTTTTTAGGCGTTCCCATAGGCTCCAGGCTCTTTGGCGAAGCAGGGCAGCGAAGGTGTTTATTCGTCCAGCTGTAAACATTTCAGAGGCACTGCAGTACCTGGGCAATCCGAATAATTGTCGGTATGAGTTGTTATATGTGATCCTTAATTTGTTCCACGCTCCTTGCGTATAGTTGTTCCAAAGTTCACCTGTATACATGGACGTCAAATACGAAGTAAATATGATTTTCTTCACTTCGTTACTGCATTGAAAGAAGCGTCTCGCTAGCATAGAGGCCCTGACATTAATGGCTCTTCTCTGTCTCTCTATGTCCTGATCGTCTTTACAATTATCAGTCAGTATGTGCCCTAGATATTTGACTTTTGCAGTTACCATTAAACTGTTGTTGTCTAGGAATACAGGTGGTGATGGGTTCACGAACTCAGAAAGTGACGTCTTGTGTTAATCAATATTTCATATTAACCATAGCGAGCACAATGCGATTCAATTTTTACAAGAAATTTTATTTAAAACTGAACATGCTGTACATATGTATAAAATGAGAAAAGCTAACATTTGAATTTAATCTGCTTTATATGTAATGTTCGTTCTAAGAAGATTTCGAATAATTTACGTTTGAATTCAAATCTCTTCAAAAAGTTCAATGTCTTATTTGATATTAAAATATATTAACATATTACAACATAGATAAGAAACATTTTAGATAAGAGAATATAGAAGTCTAGGCATCCACAGGGCTTATGACCTATCATTGGCTGATTTTTTTATTTTTTTTTACCATACACATGAGAGGTAAAACGGAGTGTTAAAAAAAAGATAATTACATGGCATTGAAATACATAATAATAGTAAAAATATTAAACGAAAAATTCCACAAAGGTATGGCCTGTTTGTGGGTATAAAAGAAAATGTTAATTAATTTTTGCTCCTTTAATAAATAGACAGTTATAATATTTTTGTGAAACATGAGAAAGAGAAAATAAAATATTCTGTAAAAGACTTTATGGTATTTTTTTTATAGTAATTCAAAGGAAATAAAGAATATAAAAAAAACATACAAATATTCCTTATCATTAAAGGGCAAAAAATATATCGTAGAAAAAAATAGCTCATATATTTAGTTTGAATCCAGGGTAGTGCATGATTTTTAAAAGATGGAAAATTTTGAAAGTTTGGAATCAATGAAATGTTATGAGTAAAAACAGAATCAAAAATTTTTGGGCCTATAAAATATGCCTGTCTCGGTGCGAGCCTCGTTTTTCAATGTGGTATTTCTTACACACGATTCCTTCTTTGACTTGATCTATTTGAATAACTTGTAAATAAACATTGAAAACAATATACTTGTCTTATGTCTAAAAGTTAAGCTTGTTGGAACAATTGGAAAGAGGGAAAAGTGCAATTTTTGTAAAGCATTATTTATAATATAAATTTTTGAACAGTTTCTAATGGTTTAATATGGTTGTTGTAAGTCGCCCCCATTCCATAGAAAAGTGATGACTGTACAAGTTCATAATATACCATTTTAATAGTATTAAGCTGGGCGTAAAAACTTAGTCGTATGAACACATAGGTTAAATATCTCAGTTTATTAACAATTATTTCAAGATGATTGGTCCATTTAAGTTGACAGTCAATGATGACTCTCAGGTATTTTATGCACCTTTAGACTTCATTTTTTTGCAGTTATTACAAATCTCAAGATTACAATATTTATTATGAAACGTTAAAATGGCCACTTTACACACTGTGTAACATTCACCATTCGGCCTATATTTTAACATTTTTATTCCTTTAATTCTTTCATTTGTTGACGTTTGTGAAGTTAAAGAGCTGAAACCTTTATTGTAGCGGGTGAGATTAATCTGATTGAATTATTTTACTTGAAAATGTAATGTGGCCAATTTACAGGCCATAAGCCCTGTAGATGCGGAGACTTCTATATTCCCTTATAAAAAAATATCTTCATCTCTGTTGTAATATGTTTATATTAACAGCTCCCTAGGGGGTTGAATCCAGTCCTTGTCTACGAAAATATGGGCAAACTCAAAACATTTTTACTAAAATATGTAATCACTAAAAAAAATATGATGCTGCAGCAACTCAATCACAATGGCCGCACTTGTCGGTCATAACCGACACGATAAAACTTTCTCACCATGATTGTTTATCGTTTTCCGATTCATTCGAATAATTCGAAAATTCATCAATCGGTAAAAATAATATTTTTTTTTGTATTGCCACGCTTTAACTTTTATTAAATAACAGTTCTCAAAATATTTACGTATTCCGAATTACGATGTTTGGAACCGTTTATTATTTAAAGAACACTGGTTCGTATGAACCATCTAATGGTATGAGAGTTTTGAAGGATATCCGGTTGGCTTACCGCAAAAAAACCAATCGGAAGAACTAACAGAGAACAACCTTTGACTATGAACATTTTTTGTCTATTAACAAAAAAAAAATTAAAGAGACACTGAACTTCCTCACTTGAGACAGAAATAAAATGACACATAAGTTAAAATATTATGTTGACAATGTCGTGTATAAGATGATCGTTAATTGATTAATCAATGCAAAACAATCACGCCATTTTTTAAAATAATTTAACCAAATACTTTTTAATACAGTTGTATTTAGATTAATTCAGAAAGAAAACCTTGCAATGTGCAAAGAAATAAATTAACTGAAACTCACGCAGATTGTACGAAACTCGACTCTCGTCAACTTTGATATTTAAGGTCCAGCCGGAAGAATCTCACCCACGTGATAAAAGTTTCAGCTCTTTTACTTCACAAAAGTCAACAGATGGAAGAGTTGAAGAAATGTGGATGTTCAAACATGGGCAGAATGGTGAATGTTACACAGTGTGTAAAGTGGCTACTTAAACCAACCAATGACAGGTCATAAGCCCTGTAAATGCCTAAACGTCCATATTCCTTTCTAAAAATTTTTCTTCTATATTCCCCACTCAAAAATGTTTTCCCTCTTGTTTGAAATAAATTAAAATTCATTAAAATTCATGTCATTCAACTCTTGTAATTATAATAAATTAAATTCGAGTAAACTGTATTTGTCAAGTTGATCAGGCTAATCCCGGTAAAATCGAGGAACGTTTTGATTAATGGCCGTCGTAATAAACACATTACTTAATGAAAACGAGGTTAAGAGGTCCTTTTTGGGGGCCAATCTCTGAAGCAGATGAAATCTGTCAGTGACAAAGTAACCATAAAAGATTTCCAATATAAGCGATACTAAAATGAAACGTCCGAAATGCCTCGTAATTTGAGCAGACTACGAAATGAATTTTCTGCAAATAAGAGCTATCAACGCAACAACAGGAAATTTTAAGAATAATCTCGAAGTCTAAACGGAAACATAACCAAAGAATAATAAACATTTATCCCACCCTCACACACACACTAATACACCGTTACATACACTGAAATACATTGTATAATTTTTAATGTAGTTTTTTTATCTATGTATAATTTCTTAATGTAGTTTTTTTATTTATCTTTAATTTTCCAATTCAGATATGTGTTATGATTGTTGTTACTTGTGGGAGGTATAGTGAGCGGCAATAGCGGGGTGGTCCGCGGTCATTCGGGTGAATAAAAAAATATATTAAAGCACGTGACCGTGGATCGCCTTTCTGTCGTTTCTTGCTGAGCTGCCTGCGGGTGCGTACCCTACCATTACCACACCATAATGTTACAACTTTTATCTATCTTAGTACGTGTTTACTTACATAGATAGATGCAACAAAAAAAAATTGGACATGAAAAAATTGAAAAAATATTTTTAAAAAATGAGCTTTTTCCATGACATTGTAGAGGTATTATTCCTTTAAATGTCTTAATAGTTTCTAAAGCAGGTATTACATGGGTATGAAAATGGTACAAGATATTTTACAATTTCTTCTACAATAACTCTCGTGCCATATCTTGGCCCATTTTATTTGCTGTTTTACAGTAGGCAGTTTTTGGAATTTAAAATTGTACTGGGCATGTGCAATATGTAGATGTTTTGGGCGCAATGACAGATAACGGCTAGTTTCACTGTTGAAATTTATTATTTACTAATAAAATCTTTTATATAAAACATTGTTTAAATTATTTTTTTATTAAAGGACTCACCAAGCCAATCAATATGTCTTGTCGGTAAAGATCCTTTACATGAAAACATATGATCACATTACATAATTGTATAATAATAATTACTATTAACTTAAATATAAATGTATGGAGCGAAAAAAAAGTATATATGTTTTCAAATAATATTTAGAAAAATGTAAAAAAGCAAAAAAAGCACATGATATCGCAATTATCAGATAAAAAATATTTTTATGTGTCAATCTTGATACCTTGCTATATATATATAAACATTTGATACACTTTTAATTTTGTTATTATACTGCTAACATTTTGTTATTTTACTTCAAAACATTTCACTTTGTTATTTTACTTCAAAATATTTCACGTTGTTATTTTACTTCAAAATATTTCACACTATTAAAAAGACCTAGACTTCCGTATTATCTTCTCAAAAAATATTTTGAAATTTGGCGTTCTTTCTTATAATATAAATAATTGTGAATTGTGAATTGTATTCTCGTCTATATGTCTTAATCTCACTGCATTCCTCTTGAGCATGTTTGAGACCAATAGTTTGCAACATAGTGGGGATGAATAAAAGGTTTTATCAAGAACTCAGCCGTTTTAGAGAGTATGTTTTTTTATGTTCCTATCTCCGACAGCGTCAGCATAGATTTTTTTACCTCCCGGCTTCCAGAACCAATCTGCTTGTGGTTATGCCGATTAGATAAGCAGTTAGGCAGCTGAACATTATCGAGATCAACGTCTTTCACATCATGCTTAAGCTTAATAGACAAATATTCTTGCTATTATAGAGTAGTATAATGTAATGTCTAACCATCGTTAAAGGGTTCTTGGTTTAATATGTTGTTTCAACATAACGCCTTAAATATTTTGTTATTCAAATTGTTATTTAGGTAAAACAAATTAATTTGAATTTCAATTAGCTGTTCTATATCTCTGTTGTTATTCTCAATATTAATATAAATAACTCCTAAGAGGGTTGATTCCAGTCCTTGTCTACAAAAAATTGGATAGACTCAAAAATGGCAATCATGAAGTTTAGCATTACATCAAATAAATTGTCTATGTTTTATGAATATATATATGTGTTTGCGCATGGGTACATGTGTGTGTATATATATAAATATGTGTGTATATATGTAAATAAATATATGCGTATATGTTTATGTATGTATATATTATATGTATTATTTGTAAATGTGTATGTATGTATACATGTATATGTGTGTGTATGTGAATGTATGAATGTATATATATCAAAATGTGTGTATGAGTAAGTTTATATTTTATTGGTCTGTGCTTTCTATTAACTTGTAAACTGTTATCATGTTTTGAAATGTAATTGCTTAGCTTAAAACGGGGTTTGTACTCTTGTTAACTGAGCAAAGAGAACATAAAGTTATATTTATGATAAAATGTATAAATAAAATAAAACATGGTAGATAAAAATAGAAGTATTCACAAATTACCACATTTCTATATCTTAAAATGATTTAAGTATAAATAATGTGAGCATCGTGCGTTGTTTGATAAGAGCGTGCGAGCAAACTATTTATCAATTATATTTTGGACGTTTGTAGCACTAACTTTGTAGTTCATTGTTATGTTTTAAAGGAATAAATAAAATCACTTTGTTTTATGGACCACTTTTTTTTATAGTCACAACCAACTAGTTTCGGTAACTAACGTTGCCCTCTTCATAAGTTATTATATACTATAACCCTGAAGAGGGCAACGTGAGTTGCCGAAACTAGTCGAATGTGACAATAAAAAAAGTTGTTCAAAAAACAAAGTAATTTAATTTATTCCCCTAATATATTTAGCATTTTTTTTTCTGCAAACTGTTGTACTTAAGCCACAAGTTGCGTACGATATTTAACTTAATGCTGATACGATGTTAAACAACCATTATATCATTTAACCCCCTGCTGCCAAAACTTTGTTCGTAACTTTGTTCACGGTATAATTTCAAAGTATTATACTTAAGTGTCAGGTTATGAACATAAAAGTTACTTGAAATAAGCTGACAGATAATCCGCAAATCTTTGAGTTTCGGATCTCGGACAAGATAACATGTGTCGTTGGATTTATACCAGGAAAAAATATTTCTATCTATATTTGAGGAGCATTATTTGAGAAAGAGAGATATTATTTAAATACATCTTGGACACTTGGCGAGGCAAAAAAGATGGCAGGTGGAAACTCAGAATAATAAAACGGATACCGAGGTCAAACAAAAGAAATGTCGGAAGGCCACAAAAAATATGGGTCAGGGACATTGCCTTGATAGCCGGTAAAACATGAGTGATAAAACCGGGTGATAGGAAGGAATGGATATGTCTGGAAGAAGCCTTTATCCAGCAGTGGAGAGAACAAAGCTGACGGAGAAGAAGAAACAGAAGATCTAATAAGACCAGCGCGTGATCATGCATGAAGAAGGAACTACGAGTAAATATCATCAGATTTATAAGATAATCCACGGTAAATTCTACCAATTTTCAATCTATCAAAATTTTATGTTTTTGGTTGTAATTTTTTTAAATTACATTTATTTAATAAAATTAACACTAAACGAGTTCGTTTTAAACCACTTCTTTTTTTTACCGACTGGTTTCGATGCTACACAAGCTTCTTTATAAAGTTCAACTTACAAAATGAATTCAATCCTTTTTTATTTTTAGAGTGATAACTAAATATTACATAATTGATACATACGAGTATTATGAAGTATCCGGTCGGTAGGAAAAATAAAAAAGAATTGTTCAAAAACAAGGTTATTTTACATTAATTTTATGATTGTGTAATAAAAATAAAAATTTATTCAAATAACCTGGATTTCTCGTTTTTTTGGCGAACACACTCATTTTAGGCTAGTGGCATGAAAAAAAGGGAAAGTTATTAATTTTTAAATTTTTACGAATTGTTAACAATGCTTTAATGTATTTTTTAATCTCAACGTTTTGTGGTTCTGGGAATAAGCAAATCATAACATTTTATTTAAGGAGTATTAAACATGACGTATATTATAAACAAATAACAAAAACACTTATCTGCAAAAAAAACCTTTAACCCGAAATATTCGAATTTTTTAAAAGGGTTTATTGAAAACATGGGGGGATAAAGGGTTTTGTGACAAGAACAAAAAGCAGATATATCTGGGCTTAAAATTTTAAATACCAATACATTATTTATGCATAAAAAGCCATATTCGTATGTGTGCCCTCGATAGACTAAATAACTTCTAGGCTAATTTACGAGGGATTTTTTTCGAAATGGTGGGCTTTACGCTAGGTTTTTTTATAGCTCTTAAAATCTTATGATTAATCTGTAAAAAAAAGTTAATAGTGCAAATGTTATATTCATCAACCTACCAGGATTGCATTCGACGAGAATGCAAATAATATAAAAATACAAGGATGTTGTTTTTTCATATATAAAAACTTTGTATTCGAATGTTAACAAACAACATTCGTTTTTTATGGATCCCAATCAGAGTATTTCCTTACATTCATTATAATTTCCAACCATTGATTTCATTTTACTAGATTTTCGACAATGCTAAAATAATATATATCGTCGTTGTACATCACATATGCGCCACGTGACTCGGAGCACATTCTGAGAAAATTGATAAAAACGTTTTTAAAAAAAACTAAACCGAAAATAACACTTTTGTGTGTGGACAAAAGTAGGAAAATACAGTGTTTTTCAATAAAGTAATATATTTATTTAAAATATCAATTACTTTATGCCAAAAAGTCGCATTTTGATGATTTTCTCAGAATGTGCTCCGAGACACATGGCCCATATTTGATGTGCAACGACGATATGCTGAATTAATACATTTAAAAAATCATATTCCTACATAAAGTGCACCACTGTTGGTTAAAAGATAAAAGTTTGAGATTTGCAAAAAGAATTCTGTATTTAAAAATGAATCATTTTAATTTTTAGAGTTCAATCATAAACCAGTACCTTGGTACATACATACCAATGAAAACTTAAACCATCTTTTTGACATATTTAGTTTATATTTGAAGCACTAACTTGGGTATTCATTATAATAAAATAAATCAAGCAACTTTGTTTTAAACCACTAATTTTTATTTTTCACCAATCGGTTTAAAAAAAAAATGTTGAAAAATAAAAATCAGTGGTTAAAAACAAAGTTATTTTATTTATTTTATAATCTTTTTTACGTTTATTCGAATAGTTTTTACATGCATTCATGACAAAATCGGGCATTTTAGTTTTGAATTTACGTCAAAACCTGATTGGCGGTTGTAGATCCACTAAATACCCCTTGTGCATGACTGAGCGTATGGGCATGAGTTAAGTGTCATAATTTTAGAGGGCTCAGGGTGCGTCTATGTTAATTAATGAGTTGATATTTATGCAACATTATTTTTTTTGGTATGTGTATTTTTGTACATACACAAATCTGGATTTCTCCCGAGGGGAAGTAGGTATATATTTTTTTATCAATATTCCTACAGAGATGAGGTAGAATTTTTTTTTTTTTTTTTTTCAAATTCAGGATTATCGATATTCGAGCGTTTACAGGGCTTATGACCTGTCATTGGCTGGGTTGAGTGGCCACTTTACGTACAACATTCCCCATTCCGCTTATTAGCGAATATCGACATTGGTATCATTTTGATTCTTGTATATATCTTATTAAATGATAAAGCATTCACTAGCGTGTTGGAGCACCATCTATGTATTGATATTGAAGTTAAGTATTTTTAATTAGCATATTACTTTATTTTATGTATTTAAGACTCTATTTAACTCTATTTAAGAATATCGATAATCCTGAATTTGAAAAAAAAAATTCTACCTCATCTCTGTAGGAATATTGATAATTTTTTTTTGATATTTATGGTTTAATTTAAGATTACTGATTCTTTGGTTATGCAAAAGCATTATGAAGTAAATCTTTGTATGCATAGGTACTTAATAATTTTTAATTTTAAGAGAAAACATGGTCTTACTTTTCTTCAAACAAACGTATTTTCTCACTAGTTTATGGAACTAGTGCAGGGATTTATTCATTTAAGTTATACATTAAAGGCCAGATATGTTGCTGTTTTTTTCACACAGCATTGAGGAGGCATCTTCAAGACAGTGACAAAAAAAACAATTTTGAAATACTTATCAAAATTCCCTCTCACGCATACTCTCATAATTTATGTAATCCGAAACACGAAAATAATAATTTTTATGTACATATTCTATTTGAACTTCAATAATCTATATACCAGTATATAATAAAATCTAGCTATAGCAAAGCATTGCCGAGTTCAGCTCATTATTGATAAAATAACATCTTTATTCGCTCTCAAAATCTGTTTTCTGCTACTTTTCGGTGGTGTAGTTGGCTTTATGTAACAAATGTGTAAAATCTTCGTTCGTGTAAAAAAATTTTTTTTTTTAATTTGCGACATAACACCTTCATCCCCGTATGTCTTCAATTGTATTTATAATATTTTTATTTTGATTAAAGTAATTGAGATTTGAATTTACTTTCTTCATCCCAAATTCAGTTTGTAAATACGGCCATGAGTTTAGTCTAGTTCGTTGGAAGTTCATGCTTATAAGTTTTAAATATGCGAGTCGGTACTTTGGACAAAAATATTTAATGGAATATTCAACGTAGGTACTTTTTTAGAAAAACCTATTTTCCGCTAACAGGAGTCTCGTATACCAGGAAACCAATTTTATTTTTAAAATAAAGCACAACATTTTACTTGCTGTAAAGAATCCGTTTATAGAAGTAAAATCAAATATTAACAAACTAAAAAAGTGTTGACGAAGTAAAATCTCACCATAAAATCTTTACATAAAATTCGAGCCAAAATTAGATTCAGTCAATAAAAACAAATCACATTTAAATTTATTTATTTTTTATCTAAAAATGCTTACAGTGCTGTCTTTTATTATGATCCCCGAAGGCTTATCGTCATCATCATTTCCCTCTCCCCATCCAGTGGTGCAAAGGGCACTGCATTAGTAAACAGATACAGCGTGTTTTGATGGTTGTAAGAGTTCTTGGATTCAATTAAATCGGGTAGTGAGCATGTGGCTAGTGTCTTGGACTAACGGCTCAAAGGTCCGTGGTTTGAATCCCACTTTACCCCAACTTGATTCCCATTTTCTAATAGTGAGTTATTTACAACTCATTTAATATGGCTTTCTAAATTGAATATTTGGGTTAAAAATAAAAAAACACAAATATTAAAAAAAAAATCTAAAAATAACAAAAAAATCCGATATGGTTAACATACATTTTTTTTTTTTTTTAATGAAATATTTGCGTTATTATAATTTACGCAAATATTAAATTTTGAGGGCCATTTTCAACGAGTTGTAAATAGCTCGCTATAAGAAAATGGGAATCAAATTGGGGTAGACTGGGATTCGAACTACGGACCTTTGATCTGTGAGTCCGAGACACTCGCTACGGGACAACAACCCGATTTTTTTTTTTTGAAATGATGTTTTTACACAAGAAAATATCATAGTCCCTGAACTTTCACCTAAAGCGTAAGACTAAGCATGTTACATTCATCTTATAAATGTAATCGAGATACGCTACTACTGATGTATATTTTCCTTTTTTTAGGTGTTTTTTTTTCAAATTTATTCATTAAATTTTATTTTTTAGTAAACCCACGCAATATCCTACAAATGCCTCAGTTGGTTTATTTTTTTATTTTTTTTTGTTCTGCTCTTGTGTTCCTAAATAAACCTATTTATATCAACAATAATTTTAATTTAGGTGAAATGGATAAAAGTACAGAGTCAATTCTACCATAGAAAAAAAAAACTAAATTATAACCGCAATAAATTTTTAAACAAATAAAAATAAAACGAACTGTTTATTTTTTAATGAGTAGTGGCATTTTTAAAGGCTGAGCTTTTATTTCATTATTTTTTTCACTTTTTGTACATTTTGTTAATTTCACAAAGACAGACTTATTACCGAATGGAAATTTCTTCCAACCAACAATTGAAGTATGAGTTTAATTTTTATAATTCAAATTGCAATACATATTCAATAGAAAATGATAATGAAAAAGCTGAAGATATACAAAAATATAAAAAAATACATATTCATATCAATTATCATATTCATATAATAAATCTATTACGAAATGGGAAAAAAGAATAAAGAGGAAAGGGGGCGAGATTAAGTACGAAAACCGAAATGTTTTTTCAGATGTGATTTATACAGAGATATTTGATAGAGATTATTCCACAGTCAAGCCGCATGGACACTTTATGAGTTCCAGAAGAAAAATACATTGTGGATGGGTACTAAGCATTAATTTTTTTCAAGCAGATGTGAGAGGGAGTGAATGTCTCTGCGCTGCCTAATTTTGAGCCATTTCAGTTGCCCTTCGATAATCGAAAATTTGATCATATATCCTTATGACCAAAAATATATCTTATGCATGTATTCTGAAGTCGTTAAAGTTTATCAAGTTGCTCACAGCTTAAATCAGTCGTGAAAACATCAGCGTAATCTAGAATAGGTAGTACTAATGCTTGTACGAGTGACCATTTAGTAATAATAGGTAAGAATTTTTGCGACCTTCTTAGTGAGTGTCAACTGAAAAATAATTTGCGGCTTAATTCATTAGTATTATGTATTAGCATAAATGTTCATTAATTAAAACTAAGATTTTTAAAAGAATTTCTATATTAGTCATTGGTACTATTGACATTAAGGCTGTAGTCGGGTAAAACGTACGAAAAATTAGGAAACCACACGATTTTTCCATTTTAAAACGAGTGTTTTTTTTAAAATCACGCAGTAATAAAAAATAAAAAACATATATAAAATAAAAACAATAATTTTTAAAAGTATTTTTTTTTATTATGGTTTTTATTTATATTATTTTTTACTATTGTAACTAATAAATCACAACAGAGATGAGAAACATTTAAGAAAACGTTATATGGAAGTCTAGGCATTTATAATAAGCCTTAATATAATTAGTTACTTGATAATATAATTGTTGCTACTGATTATTTATATTACAACAATGTAAAAGGCTTTTTTTTACTAGATTATTTCTGGATGAAAATATTGCAAAAAATGTGTTCTATTTTTCCAATATGGCTGTCAAGCATGATTGATTAACTATCCCTTTTTCCGCTTATGCCGTCACACGGAAAATCGTATAAAGTTCAAACATATCGGGCCAGCTATTTCGCTTCAATAGACCCCAAAGTCAACGGAAGCAACACGTGAAATGATATCAGTTACCAACGAACAAGTGCTGTAGCTACTAAAGTTACAGCCGAACAAGTGATGTGCCTACTAAAGTTACCAGTGAACAAATTATGTACTAATAACCTGCCGTAAGGCTGTACAAATTAGGGCCGAGCTGTTTGGGAGAAATGCGTCATTAAAATAATGGAATTGGTCAAAGATAATTTATTAAGTTCATCAATTTGACTAACTTTATAAGGAAAAATAAACACACGGAAAAAAGGATATGTAGATTTTGTGTGGCTATGTAACACGAGTCTGCATAAGATACAATATTGATATATCTCTCTTATTTATCAAATTATGAAATTGTATTTTTAGTAATCATCAAATGGACATTTTCTAATTAGATTTAAAAAGTTTAATTTATATAAATATCCTGGACCTATACGAAAAATATTTATCTTAACCATGCGAAGAATAATTATTCAAATGAAAGAGATGCCAATACAGTATTGTGCGAATAAATGGAATAAAATTCCGTGTAATCATAAAATACGTTTTTATTAATATTCTGAGTTACAGGTGACGTACAATCTTGAAATATTTTTTTATTTATTAGGATGTATGTCGTCTTTTTACTGTCATAACAACCTGAACATGTTTTGGCATGGAATCAATTATACTTTGACAGTTTTCTTTGTTTCTGTCATCTCGAAACCATATCTGAATAACAGCTTACATCATCTTTATCTTGGTGGTGCAGTCCAATTTTTGTATTCTAGATTTATTAACAAAACCACTTTAAACTGACAATGAAGATTTTTGATGGCAAAAACCCTGCTTAGTCACAAACATCAAACTATGGTTTTGGTCATAAAACTGGTAAAGTCCAAAGCACAAAACTTCTATGGAAGCGGAACAACAGAATTTATTATTCCAAAACTGTTTAACAAACTTCCCGCTCAGGTAAAGAACTCAACTAGTTCTAAGCAAAGAAGCATCACATTTTATTTAAGGCGTATTAAACATGACGTATATTATAAACAAATAACAAAAACACTTATCTGCAAAAAAAAACCTTTAACCCAAAATATTCGAATTTTTTAAAAAGGTTTATTGAAAACATGGGGGGATAAAGGGTTTTGTGACAAGAACAAAAAGCAGATATATCTGGGGTTAAAATTTTAAATACCAATACAGTATTTATGCGTAAAAAGCAATATTCGTATGTATGCCCTCGATAGACTAAATAACTTCTAGGCTGATTTACGAGGGATTTTTTTCAAAATGGTTGGCTTTATGCTAGGTTTTTTTATAGCTCTTAAAATCTTATGATTAATCTGTAAAAAAAAGTTAATAGTGCAAATGTTATATTCATCAACCTACCAGGATTGCATTCGACGAGAATGCAAATAATATAAAAATACAAGGATGTTGTTTTTTCATTTAACCAAAACTGTTTAACAAACTTCCCGCTCAGGTAAAGAACTCAACTAGTTTTAAGCAAGGAAGCGGACGATTAAAAGACTTCCTTATCGAAAATCAAAACTTCAAAATGTGTAATTGTGTGAACTTTCAATATCCAATATCACTTTTTTCGTTTTTAGTGCTTATAGTTTTATTGGTGTATTTATTTGTTTTTTTATGACAATTTCCTTTTATTATTATTTGTACAAAAAACTCCCTAATAAAGGTTTATTCATTTTGAGTTTGGCCCGATCTAGATATTGTTAATTTTTGTATAAAATTGAATAAAAAATTATTTTTTTATTTTTGAAATGAGTCATCAGCTCTGTAACAGCTTAAACCTCCATATTTGTTTTTGTAAAATATTTTACATTCTTGTCGCTTTTGATGTACGTAAAAGTTGTTTTTTCCCACCATAACAGGCTTTGCGGCCTGTTATGGATCACATTTAATTTTTGCGTTCTCACCGAAATCGAACCCAAGACCTTTCATGTGTGAGTCAACCACTACACCACGGAGGCCATTGTTTTTTTGGGTTAAATTAGTTTGAATAGGAGCAAATACACATGCAATTTTGTATTATCAACACCCTAAGCAATCGATAACTCTGTGCTTGTTTGGTCATGCGGAAAAAGTATTTAGTAAGCAGATAACGAAAAATACGAAATGGTACTCGACATGAAAACTTGCGAAAGAGCCTTCCACAAAATTATAAATAGAAATACTACGCACTTTTCTCGAAACAACTGGAATTTCGTTCTCACTGTCTATTTCGATACGATTTTTTTTTTATGTAAAAAACTTTCAATTCAAACCGCAAAGGTTCTATTCTTGATAAGGTTGATTTAGAAGATATTTTTGAGCAGCAATATTTCAATGTCTGTGGACTGGCAACATTAATTAAAACACAAGTCAAAGGTGGTCATAATATAAAAGGTTTTTAATCTATATGTCAGTTTATGGGGGACATCTATTGTAGCGTAGATCACCATTTCTGTGGTGAAGATCACTCACTAGCGAACGGTTAATCGTCGACTCTACTACTGGCTTAACAAGTAGGTTTTAAAGCGTGTATACACTACGCATATATGTTTTTTAGTCCTGCGCTACGGGCTGAAATGTGGTGTAGGAAGACGATTGAAATCTTACATCCAACTTAATAATAAATAAATAGATAAATTCAAATAAATCGATTTCAAAATGGAATCATTTTTAAATCTATTTATTATTATTTATGTTTTTTTTTAAATATTTTGTCCAATAATTGTTTTTCTATTTCCTTAATATTATTTTTTTACAGGAAACAACAATATTTGATAAACATATTCGCCGCAACAAATCGGTTTCTTAAAACAGGCATTTGCCCATATGGGAACCGAACGCAACATTAGGCATTTGGCTTACCAAACCCTTCATATATTGAGCCTACTCTTAGTGCAAGAAAAAAATTTAATTTAAAAAAATTAAATGTGTTTTTTGAGCCATTTTACCTAGTATGAAATGTATGTATAAAAAAGATACATATCAGCTTGGTTTTTTACAGTTACATTGTAAATAAGGCATTTTTTCGTCACAGACGATGACATTTTTATGCAAAGCGTCACGTCATATTAAAATTCTGTGCTGACGCGGAAAGTGGGCATAAGTCTGAGGGGTGTAATTGTATAATATTGCTATTTTACTTATTGACAGCTAGAGTTTCGGTGGTTTTTTATTAATTACAAAAGATATAACTTTAAATTTTCACTTTCAATGGCCGAATATATTTAAATAGAGTATTTTCTATGAGATGCCATGTTCATTTCTTTAAAAAAATGTGCATTCATTCACGACTTGTGTCCTTTTTCCTTGTTATTTTTTTCTCTATACTACAATCGATTTCTAAATTTATGAATGCATTTTAGCTTTGCTATTGATCAAATTGGAGTTATATTTTCACCAAACATGATTTTTTATACGTTTCTACTTACATTTTCTTTCTCAAGCTTATATTTTCTTCAACTATGTTGTAGACTCAAAGAATATCGGCACTTTCTTCTGAAGGTTCTACCTTTTGCTATCTTACTGATATTACTCCTACCATCTCGCCATTTCCCGTAAGGATGGGCAGAGATAATGGACCGCTACATACGTTTATCCTGGCAAACATTTCAAGCTTCTTCCATTTTCATCCATCTTGTCATACACCCCCTTCGGTTCTGCCTGCTTTTGACATGACCTGACTTTAGATTTTGGTTTATCTGATTATACCACATCTTCTTTAGTCATCTTCGTCCCACGGTACCGTTCGTTCTCGCCATATATATCTGTTTTACCATTCTTTCGTCATACATTCGTTCTACACGAACAAACCACCTCAGATATCCTTTATTCATTTTATCAATTATACCTGACACAGATTTACACTCTCGCCTGATTTCACCATTAGTAACCCTGCCATACATCGATTTCTCACACATTCGTCTAAGAGATTGCATTTCGACCACGTTCACTCGGTTTTCATCCTTCCTCTGCTTTTACTGATAAACCTAAAGATATTTTATTATTTAATCTCCCTGCACATTTACATTTTTATCTCATCACTTTATTAGGGCGATAATTTTTTTGGCTCTTGACATCCTCGACACGACGTTATCTTGGATTTTTTTTTCTTATAACAGGAAATATGCGGCAACGATCACAATGCGCAGGCGGACGACTCAGGTTTAAAGTTGACATTTGATATTGAAAGGACACCGATCGACCAAAGATAAAATTAGTGCCCTTCTACAGTAACATAGATTAATATTATTGCATTGCACTGCGGGTTCAGGTCGACTTGTGCCCGTATTCCATGTTACAAATTTGATCAAAATATTTTTGAAAAAGCACGACTCAAGTCAGGTCTATTTTCTTTGATACTTTTTTACAAATATCGACTAAGGCCTAAATTTAATATCGATTTTTTATCGTTATGATGAGGATTTTCTTACTGTTCTTTAGTTTACTTGTGCGTCTGTAAATGGAATATCAAATTATATTAATAACTCAATTTGGCAAAGAACCCGACTAATGCCCCTTTTCCGTGTCAGCACAGAATTAAGGTCCGTCAAATAATTTTTTTTTTTATGTCTGGTTCTTTATACGTCATTGATTCTTAACTAGAATCTATTTACATAAATACATCTACACCGACCTGACCCGTATGAAGCTGGTGTTAATTCTGATGTAAATTTATGTAATTCCTTAATCTACAGGTCAAATTTGTATTGGAAATTGAGTCTTAATCTAAGATAAGACTCAAATTAAAGTAAGATATTGATCTTTAGAACTTAGAACTGCGTAATCATGTTTCTTGTTAAAGTAAATTCATGGTATTTTAGTGGATCTAATCACAAGGATCTTTATTCCCCAATGACCCAGATTATATGTTCATGAATTTAATTTATAAATAAATTACGGGACTTCCCGACTAAAAGGTAATATCTCTATTTGAAGATATTTTTCTTTATGCCAAGATATAAAGCTTATTTAGACGAATGTATATAATTTTTGTTACTACTCTGCGTGAAAAATTAAAAATATTTACATACTACAACAGAGATGAAGAACATTTAAGAGAAGGTAATATAGAAGTCCAGGCATCTACAGGGCTTATGACCTATCAATGGCTGGTTTAAGTGGCCACTTTACACACTGTGTAACATTCACCATTCTGCTTTCTCTTAAATGTTCTTCATCTCTGTTGTAATATATTAATATAAACAGCTCCCCAGGGAGTTGAATCCAGTCCTTGTCTACAAAAATTTGGACAAACTCAAAATATTGTTGTTAAAAATATTACCTTAATATTTACCTGAGGCTGATTTTCACAGTACGCAGAATAAAAATGACTCGATTACAATGATCATATTTAAGTAAAATTATTTTTTTAATAACTAGCATCTACTTAACAGAATCAGATATAATTTTTGAGAATATTTGAGTTTGTCCAAATGTTCGTAGACAAAAGACTGGATTTCACCCCCTCGGGAGTCATTAAGATTAACAAATCACAACAGGGATGGAGAATACCTTGAATAAGGGAATATGGATGTCAAGGCATTTACAGGGTTTATGACTTATCATTGGCTACACTAAAATCAACAAATGGAACAATTGAAGAAATATGGATGTTCAAACATAGGCAAAATTGTGAATGTTACACAGTGTGTAAAGTGGCCACTTAAACCAGCCAATGACAAGTCATAAGCCCTGTAAATGCCTTGACATTCATATTCCCTTATTTAAGGTATTCTCCACCCCTGTTGTAATTTGTTAAAAAATCTAGACTCTAAAAAAAACTTGAACATATGACATTCTTCTATAATTTGTTAAAATGTTTGCTTCAAGTCTTGTAAAACCTTTACAGGTATATATTTTTTTAACGAATTTTCATAATCATCATCACTCCCATTCCGTACCTTATAATGCATGGGGCACTGTATTGGTAAACCAATTATGGCGTATCTTGATCATTTTTGTTTCATGAAGGTAAGATGATCAGTTTTACGCTTCAGGTACGAGTCCACGGACTATGAAAAATTCCAGAATAAAAAACGCCTTTTAAATAAATATTTCATATCAACCATGCCGGGAATCGAACCCGAGACCTTTCGCATGGTAGGAAAAATGTGCTGACCACTACACCACGAGGCCGATTGTCATAAAGTGCAGTTTTTTCAGACTCTGTAAAATCGTCAATCTTACATCCGGTTATGAATAAGACATATTATGTAACTATCGCCTAATATGCATTTTATACTGTTTTGGTTTTTTGTGTAATCTATTACTTATCCACATATCGACTGTCAATAAAACAACTACTAAGCTCCCAACTGCACAAGTTTTGGACGCCTTACAAAGCACTATGGGTTACAGATTGATATGATTTATACGGACTTTGGTAATTCAATTAAGTTAATAATCATATTCTCAAAAAAGAACTTGAAAATATCAGTATACATGATGACCTGTTGCGCTGAACTCAATAATACACATCAAATAGGTGTCAAGTGGTAATAATTAGAGGTTATGAGTCATTGCCTTACTCTCCGACTTTTGGAATTCCGCAAGGGTCGCATCTAGGTCCTTTGTTATTCCTGTTTTTTATTAACGAATACTTGTAAATGTCCTGCACGCTGGTGATTTAAAAATTAAAAATGATACTTAGAAAACAGAGAATTGTTATAAATTGCACACTAAAAAACATCCATTATTTTATTTGTTGCGATTAAAATGATGTGCAATTTTATTTAAAAATGTGCTATTCTATCAGTTTAATTCGCAAAACTAGCCAATTTTTTTACTTTACTCTCGGTAACAAACCATTAAATAAAGTTAACTCTATAAAACATCTTACGCTTTTATGAGATTTTTGCTGTAATAAATATAGTAATATGTTGATATGAAATGTACTCAAATGTAAACAAAAAATTTTAATAAATAACGGCCTCTGCGGTGTCGTGGTCAAGACACTTGACTCCCATACGGTAGGCCCTGGATTTGATTTCCGATGTGAACACAAAAGTTAAACAAGTCTGAATGTTCTGCGATATAATTCACCACTGTGCTTCTTGGCCTGTTGTGGAGCAAAAAAAATTACACACAAAATTACATTTAAAACATCACATAGATTAAACAACTCAAAAGTCACTTGAATTTGTGGGAATCTATAAAAGAAAAGTAACTGAACCCTTCGGAACCCGGAAACTCTTATATGTCTGCATGTATGTATGAGTTTGATATACCTTGCATATAAGTGCCAAATCAAACAATTTTGGTAGGTAAATAGGAAGAAATTACCTTAAGGCACACAATACATACACCCGCCTTTATATCGTTTCTTTAGAATAAAGACAACTAAAAAAACTTAAAATGAGTTAAGATCAAAAAACGACTTTAATGAACATTATCTATCTTTCTGCATTTAAAAAATGCAACTTTCGGGTTGAAATAGGACAAAACCGTTACATTGGTCTTTTAGTTACGCTATTAGTGTTGTGTTTATATTGCTGTGTGACGGACACAACGCTCACAAACATTAGTGACCGAAAGCCGGCTGAGTCGATGTTATTCCGATTCAAATGGCCATATTACTTTATTTTTTAAAATATTAAAACGACCAATTTAGCTTTGTGATTGTTTCGTCCCGACTTACTGATAATCTTAAAGACTTATTTATGAGTTTACGTCATCTCGTGAATAAATAAAAACCGATGTTTGGTGACCTGATCTGACCTAATAAAAATTGTCATCATCTTATTTATCAAAGTGTATTTGTTTGTTTGTTTTTTTTTCAATCTAATAATTACTCATTAAATAAATATCTTGATAAAACTTATAATATTTTATTTTTATTACGTTTTTCTTTGTATATTTATATCTGCATATCTTCGGTTTATTTTTTAACTCAAAATTTTGTGCTTACTTCGAAAAATACGAAACAATTGATAAAATAATACGAATGTGTCACAATTCACATTCATCTTTTGCAGTTTTCCAGGTACTTTTTTATAGTTGAGTCAATTTTTTTAGTTGAGTCATTTTTGTCCTAAAGGTGCGATAAGTATAAAATGTTATATGTGCATTTAAAATGCTAAAAAAAATAAATGTTTTTTAATATATCTTCGGCTGTATTTACATTTTTTAAATATTGAATTGGATGGATACATACTTGTTTTTTTGGTTTTTATCATATTGGAATTTGGTGAAATGAAAAGGGGGTGTTAATATGATTTGAAGAATTCTCTCCATCCTATATTTAATCCATAACATTAAAACGATGTAATATGGCATAATATACATCTATAATTTTCAAACATAACCCGTTTTCCGATTTATATGAAAGGTCTATGATTTGATTTAATTGAGAATTTAATTACTCCAGTTTATATTTGATTTCGTTTCAGACATAAGAATTGTTTAATTATTATACAGGGATGTTCGTGTTGAAACATGTAAATTTTGCAAGAATTTATGCCCACGCGTTTAGCATCAAAATAACTCAATTATATCCCATGGCACATACATAAATGTGATTAGTTTTATAAAAAGAAAATAATATGGCCCAGTTTTTTATAAATCAAAGGAGCTCGGATATTTGGTGGCCTGCATAGTTTAATAGCTACGATATTTGACTCACACAGGGTTTCAGGTTCAGTGAGTAAAAAAACAGTAATCTAATTTTTCTCAAACCTTTGTGCTCTAATTAATTGTATGTTAACATATCTATTCAATTTATATCAAATGCATTTAGTTGAAATATTGTATGCTTTTTATTTTTTGAATAAACTAAAATTCGCTACTGTCATTAAGCTCTTTGGGCTAATGTGGTGAACTAAAAAGATTTTTAAAAATAAATAAAATTATATACAAATTTAAATTTGGAAAATAGTTTTCAGGCGTTGCCTAATATGCGAAATAATTCGACCAGATAAATCCCTTTGCAACAAAAAAAGGTTTAAACTATTTAACTTCACTTTAATCAACAGAAAGAAAATTAGATGTTCAAGCATAGGAAAAATGGCGAATGTTATACAATGTGTAAAGTGGTCACTTAAACCAGCCAGTGACAGGTCATAAGCCCTGTAAATACCTAGAATTCAATGTAACCAATATTTTTTCTTCTCAAGAAGGTTATTCATCTCTGTTGTAATTTATTAAATAAAATGAAAATTCACATTGGTTCATTTAGAGTCAATTCACTAGAATTTTAAAAACTTTTATCAAATATAATTTCCCCAGGCATGAATTTTTTTAATCCCTATTTATAATAATCAATCACTTAATTAACTTGTATTCAATTTACTAAGTTAATTATTACTCTCTGTTTTATTATTGACAAAATTATTTCCAAATTTACTAAAAAAATTATACAACTTTGAAAGAAATGCGGTGCTAGACAATTTAGTTGAAATGCTATTTAAAAACTGTTTTTCTGCTAGTTTCTAGCAAATATATCTCCGACACAATGCGAAAAGGGGAATTGCACATCCGACTGACTATGCCTAACTAAAATCGTCGATGAATTGTCCCGTTTTTCACACCTCAAAACTGTACCGATTTTTTGTTTTTTTTTTTTTAAATTGACAAACTGTAGTCTGCATAAGTTTACGGGCTGTTTAACCCATTACGTAATACAGACTGCAAATATAAGTTAAAGTCTGCATTACGTTTACATATAGTGTCGGCCTCGTGGTGTAATGGTCAGCGCGTTTGCCTACCATGCAAAGGGTCTCTGGTTTGATTCCCGACATGGTTGACATGAAATATTTATTAAAAAAGGTGTGTTCACAGAATATTTTATAGTTCCTGGACAGGTATCTGAAGCATATGACTGACCACCTTACCTTCACGTTACAAAAATGATCAAGATACGTTGCGGTTGGTGTATCAATATAGTGCCCTATGCACCATTAGATGCAGAAAGGTAATGATGATGATTATGAAATATAAGTAAGAAGTTAATCAAAAGAAAGCATATAGCTGCTGAACTGCCGATATTTACAGAAAATATGTATATTTTATCCGTAGAAGCCGTATTCAGTAAGCGAATCGTCCTTTAATTTGGTGAATTCTGACTTGCAATTGTATGGCTTCTGGGTATGTAAGACAGTGCATAATATCTCGCTCTAGTATAATTATTGGGAACATCCTAACTGATCTTCAGTATATTTGGATTATATTTTAATATGCATATATAATTCCTCTATACGTGTGATATCACCGTACTCCTCCTAAACAGCTTAACCAATTTACGTGCGGTTTTCAGAGAAACATAGATCTTTGCAAATCGAATATGTAAAAAAGAAATCAGAGCATAAATGTTTAATTTATCGATCTACCAGGGTTGCATTTCAGGAGAATGCATTTGCAAAAAAATGGAAAGATGTTGTTTTTTTGGATATAAATGAAGTTTGTTTTTGAATGTTTACAAACAACATTTGTTTTTTGTGGATCTTAATCAGATTCTTTCCTTAAACTCCTTATAATTTCTACCCATTTGTTTTTTTTTATTGGATTTTTTATTGGACACTAAAATAATATTAAATTCAATACATTTAAAAAAATCGTATTCTTACATAAGTACACCCCTTTTGTTGATAAGACGATCGGAGTTTGACGTTTGCAAAAAGAATGCCATATTTGAAAAAATATTTATTTTATGTTTTGGAATTCAACCATTAACAAGTACCTAGGTACCTACTTTAATGAAATATTTTAATATTATAAATATTTAGTTTTGGAATTTGGAATATAAAAAAAGTAGTTAGGTACTTACTTATCAATGAAAAGTCTTTTTCCAAGGTAATAATTAGCAGGCAAGCCAACGTTCTGGCAAGACAACGTCTGTCGGGTCCGCTAGTAATCAGCATAAATGTTTCTCAAGAAAAATTTGACGACGAGATTCGAGGGTGTTGTAATCCAGCATCATTGCTAGAAATAATGATGGACCCAAGAATGGATAATAACTTTTTCCTTTAGAATATAAGTATCGCGAAAATCACGTTAGTAAAAAGGTTTCAAAATGAAATTTTCTGTGTCAGTACCTTTTTCGTTTTTCAAAAATAGCCATCAGCGGAATCAAGCGGAATTCTTTATTTTCGGTAAGGCAATCGGCATACCGACGTTTTCATTCCACGGAGACGGGAGTGATAAGAGTACTGTCTGACATTATAACGGCGGTGGACTCTGGTAATCTGGTGTTGATGGCTCTTCTGGACATGAGTGCTGCATTTTATACTGTAGACCATAATATTTTGCTTGAACGTCTGGAGAAAACTTATGGTATCCGTGATCAGGCACATATGTGGTTCAGTTCATATCTTAATAAAATAGAATATGCAGTTGTGTTCCAGGGTAAAAGCTCAACCAACTTTCGGGTGTCTACGGGAGTGCCTCAAGGGTCAGTACTCGGACCACTTCTCTATCTCCTTTACACTAAAGATATAGAGAACATTATCAAAGAATGTGGATTGTGGTCGCACTGCTATGCAGATGATACGCAGATTTATTTTTATTGCAAACCAGGCGAGAGAAGTGTGCTTGTCAATTTAATTGATGGATGCATCAAGAAAATAGGAAACTGGATGGCTGAAAACAGACTAACATTAAACCCATCAAAAACTGAACAACTGTGGGTGGCTTCAGCCAGACGACAGAATTTGATCCAGGATACGGCTCTCCCTAATGTAGGGAGTGCCGCTTTACCCAATGTTAAACTACTGGGAGTTTTACTCAATTCTGACCTTTCTCTTGACGCTCAAATTAGTAGAACGATAAGTTCATGCTTCTACCAGCTGAGACAAATTAAATGCATACGCAAAATTTGCCGGTTGATGCCGCCTGTCAATTAATAAATGCGTTTGTAGTGTCTAGAGTCGATTATTGTAATGGTATCTATGCAGGTCTACCAATGAACAAAATGACTCGCCTACAATCTGTATTGAATGCTGCAGCGAGACTTATTTTCGGAATCTCTAAGTTCAGTCATATCACTCCACTACTTCGGGAACTACACTGGCTACGTTTTCCACAGAGGGTCGAATACAAACTCTGTTGGCTTATGTATAAGTCACTGCACAACTCGGCTCCGGAATATCTAAGGGAACTATGCATTCCAGATGAACTAGCTGACAGGCGTCTCACGCTTAGATCAGCTACGTCTACGGCGAGAGGAAAAGTTATTATACCTCTACGCAAACAGCGCACTAAATTTGGTGAACGCGCGTTTGCGGTCGCAGGCCTATGGCATGGAATGCTCTCCCAGCAGAGGTGCGAGGCTGTGAAAGTGAAGTGATGTTTCGGAAAAAACTTAAAATCCACTTGTTTTCTAAATCATTTGAATAAATCCGTAGCACGTGACAACAAAATAAATTATTTTGATTAAATTGCAAATTTAAAAGCTTCAATTAAATTAACTTAACAATAGAATCACCATGTAAAGCGCCCTTGAGGTATTTTATTACGAAAATGGCGCTATATAAGTTATCCATAATTAATTAATTAATCATGATTGTATATCGTAGTCGGAAGATTGCAGATAAAACTAAGCGCTTTTATGGATTTTTAAATAGACTTATCTCTCATAAGAAACAATTTATAAAACAAGAAAAAGAATAAGAACACGCCAATGGTAAATATTTATATTTTGTAAAAAAAATTCTTGTCTAGTGCTATAATCCAGGCAAAAATACAAGAATACGTTTGTATAAAGAAAAGTCAGACTGTGTGTTTTTTCAAAATGTATTCAGTAAATGAAATCCTCTTTTTTGTAGTTCTAAATGGAAAAAAAATAATTAATAAAAATAAAGTTTTCAAAAACAAATTATGAACTGATTGACAAGAATTGAGTTAGCTTCTAAAAGTATGTGTCGTATCAGAACATTAGTTTCATATTTTTGTGCAACTACTTTTGTAAAGATGAATAGTGGGATTTGCATATTAGTTTAGTTTGGGTCCTAACGAAGAGACGGGTACGTCTCGAAACCGGTAGGTGAATAAAAGTATTTAAGTGGTTAAATACAATTATTTTGTAACATTTAATAAAATAATGACCCCAAAGTTAACGCTTTGAATATAATAAACAAAAGTGGTGTGTTTGACCTGAATTTAATTTGATATAACTTTAAATGGAAAAAAGTCTAAGAAAATTCCGCCACACCCCGATTATAAGTGGCGGAAACTGAAGCTAGCATTTCCTATTAAGAAATGGATGTAAGAGGGTGAACATAAGGAGTGGAAGTATTGAAATGATAATTCCTTTTACCCTCTAACATTTTTCCTCACATAAAGCCATTGCAATTGTTTATTTACTGAGAATGTTAAGGCCAATTACGACGAATAAATAGCTTCCTTTGTAGTTTAATAATCAGAGTATTTACCGAAAGAGTAAAAGAAATTATAATTTTTGAAATCCCATATTCAAGCGGAAGCAGAATACAGTTCTGTGTATGAAAGAATCAGAATCTTATACAAGTATTTTTAAATCGATGAAAATACTAAGGAAATTAATTAAATTCAATAAAAGAAAATCGGGTTTTAATAAGCCTTTTATTTATTGCTTAAAATTGATTTAAAGAAAGAGAATACAATTACTTATTGTATGTAGTATGCATTTATTATAAAAAATGGTTTTACCTCTTTAATACTGGAAAAACTTATCGTCTTACATTCCTTTCAAATTAGATTATCAAATTAAATTAATTATGATGACTTGATATCTATTTTATTTTCGCAGTAGCCTTTATTTAAATTAAAAATAAAATGTAAAGCCACACACAGGTCACGCCTTTGTGGATTTTTTTGTGTTAATGTAATAGTTGTTTGTATATTTGTAACTAATGTATACCAATTGTAAATGCAAAAAAGAAAAAAGAAAATAAAATAAAATAAAAAAACATCGACAAAATTGTGAATTTTATAGTGTGTAAAGTAGCCACTTAACTAGCCAATGACAGATCATAAGCCTTGTAAATGCCTAGACTTCCATATTCCTTTATTTAAGGTATTCTCCATCCCTGTTGTAATTTGTTTAAAAGTTATTTAATTAAAGATATAAAAAGTTTTTTCGAAGGTTGTTGTAAACTCCATCTTCTTTCTCCTGGCTGTACGTCCCATTTACTTGGAGGCAGCTCTCCTAATCCTCAGTTTACACGTCGGACTAGGAGAATTGTAGTTTGGTTTGTTCTTTACGGTTGATTGCCACCTGACGCCAAGACAGAAACCTCTCTCGCTAACCGGAGCTTAGGATGCCACCGCTGTCATCCTCAACACATCGTTCTGCCCACGCCGCTGTCTCCCAACAATCTATAGCCCGTAGTATGAGAGAAAATTGGTGCGCTTCCGCCTGTTCCGACGTACTGATGAAGTTCATCTCCGCCATTACAGCCGTTGAGGTCTGCACCCGTAGCCCTGGTCAAAAAATCACGTTGAACCCTGCAATACTGAGTGTTCATCCAAACTTAGCTTCCTAAACACTCCGGTCTTCTGAAGTGTTGTAAACTACATAAAAACAACAAAATATACCAAGAATTTATTTTTTCAGAGAGACAAGACATTGCATTGTCAGTACGTTTTATCTTTCGAAACGTGAGCTAATTATTTTTCTTTTAAAATAGATTTTCTTTTTAAATAGTTGGAATATATCAACCGAGTTTTCTTTGGACACTACAAAGTTATCATTGTACTATACATTGTATGTTATTGGAATAAGTAGCTAGTTTTAGCTTCATCCCTTGGGAAGGAATAATTTATTATTGTATCGAAAGAGTGAAAGTTTTCTGTTAAATATGATTTGTTTGAGTAATGTGCGTAACCAATAAATAAGTTTCTTTTCAATTAATTGAGCAAATACTTCGGTTAGGAATTTTTCCCGTCTCTGGGATTACTTTGGGAATACAAAGGCTTTATTTCCCAGCAGAAAATAATCCTGTGGGAAATAAAATAATAATCAATTCATTTCGTTTGCGATATTTGCTGTAAGTACGAGAAAGTGAAATAAACAGTTTACGCAATTGAATATTTTCATCAATACTCCCGATAATCAATGAGGAAGCGATTGTTTATTTAAAAAATAAAAATATTTGTTAATTAACTATCAAATAAAGTAAATTATTTTTATGCATCGTATTATCAGCCCTTCGATTTTTAAAGTTTTGTAATTACTCCGTCCGTGACGTCAAAAAATCTCGTAGGTGAGTCGTCTGCTGATTGGTGAGTTGGCTTTCCGGAAACCGGAAATCTATTACAAACATTATATCTCCAGTTGATTCTGAAGAACTTATGACGTAGTTCAAGGTTGTTCATTTTTATTCACTTTTCCATTTATTTTCAAAAAACTTCGCCAAGCTCTTATTATTACTTTTTGCATTTTTTATATCCAATTTCCCGTAGCACTGATTTTTCTTATCATTAAAAACTATCAAAAAACTTGATATAATACTCGTATATATAGTTACTTGCTAAAAAAAATTGCCTCATGTAATCGGTTGCATCTTTTCCGAAGAAATTAGATATTTAATATTTTTGTTATATTTCATTATTTGATGTGATTTTTTTGTTTTTTTTATATCGGTCACTCCGTAGCGACGTGAAAGAAACACAAACAAACAGACAAACACTTTTTCGTATTTACAATGTAAGTATGGATTGTTCGGATGATGAAAAAATAGTTACGTTTTATGAACTGACGTTTAATAATTAGAATAATTATTTCTTTGCAACTTAATTATTATTTATTTTCGCATCTGATTTGACTTATAACCTAAGATAATTTTATGCATGCCTTCGATTACATCAACTTAGACGAAACCAGATTATTTTAGTTTTTTAAATTTTTCTTGGCCGTCGTAGTTTCTACGCCAACATTAACTCACTTATATGTATGTAGTTATTATCAGCATGCATACGAGAGAAGTAACATTATATTTAGGAAAAATACTATTAAAATATTACAACAGAGATAAAGAACATTTGAGAGAAGGTGTTATAGAAGCCTGGGCATCTACAGGGCTTATGAACTGACAATAGCTGGTTTAAATGGCCACTTTACACACTGTGTAACATTCACATTCTGCCCATATTCAAACCTCTATATTCCTTCAATTCTTTCATATGTTGATGTTTGTGAAGTTGATAAGCTGAAACCTTTATTTATGCGGGTGAGATTCATATTATTGACTTATTTCATCAACGTACCAGGCAACGCCTGAAAATCTTATTTTTTCAATTTCTATACTTCTTCATGGACCAGGTAGATTTAATAATTCAATTAGATGAATTTCACTCGCATTAATAAAGATTTTAGCTCTTTAACTTCACAAACATCAACCGATGTACGAATTGAAGGAATACAATGGTTTGAATATGGGCAGAATGGTGAATGTTACACAGTGTGTAAAGTGTCCACTTAAACCAGCCATTGATAGGTCATAAGCCCTGTAGATGCCTAGACTTTTTTATTACTTTTACTCTTGTAATATCTCTGTTGTAATATGTTAATATAAACAGCTTTCCAGGGAGTTGAATCCAGCCCTTTTCTACAAAAATTTAGACAAACTCAAAATATTGTTAAAAATACTATGGTGTGACATTAATATATAAGTATACGTTATATGCAGAACTGAGCACTCGTCTAGTGTTCTAGTAGTGTTCCATTCGAGCTAAGTTCCGGAACTTAACTTGTTGTGAGTAAATGCGAAGCGACGTAAAAATACACTTTATATACGCTTTGAATAAGAATGAATCATGTAATGCAAATACCAATAAAAATATGTGAAATGGATTTATAAAAATCAATTTTATTTTCAAAATCAATATGGATATTGTGGAGAAAAGTTTTAAAACTTTTAAAATCAGATTGTTAAAAAATATGTCTCTACCAAAACGCGATAATTTGGCCTTGACAGCTGTGACGTTTTAAAAATAATATTTAAAAAATAGTTTTTAAGCTTTTGGTGCTGATTAATTTATAATTGTAAAAACAAATTGTGACATTTACCCCCGTTAACTGGCATAGACAGTTGTTCTTTTTTATTTTATTTTGTTAGGTAATTCAACAAAGATACATACTAGAAAACATCCAATTTGAAAGCATTCGTCGATACAATTTTACATGAATATATGTCTTCAATTATAGAATTACACAAAATACATTTATACATTAAGTTGTAATACATATTTTTAAATATTTTCTTTACGGGATACAATGCAATAAAAACAAAATTGTACGTGTGTACTTATTGAATAAGATTTATTTCTTAGAGATTATTCGCAAAAGCCGAGAGAGTATCATGAAAAATGACAATTTTATTGTTTGGGCAGTATATATTATATTCCCGACACATTTTTCACTCTACTACTAACGAGAATGTTGACGCGACAACGGTCATTTTTCAGAACATAATTAAAAACAATCGTTCTATGAAGCAACATCTCTATTTGAACATTATACCTCAGTGTGGTTTGATAATATATCATCTCTTCTCACTGCTTTGGGGAAGGTTTGTCTGTTGTTAAAATTATTTAAATACAAAAGAAGTAGTTGTATACAATGTAGTGTGTATACATATACTATGTATCAATGGATGAACACGAGTAAAAAGGGAAAACAAAAGAAGTTGAATACATTGTTTAGCTGTCATAAAATGGATGTTCACTGGAATTCAATTTTTGACGTGAAACATAATATTTACTTTTACTGACATTACACGAAGCATTAGGCAGATAAAATGCCAATAAACGGTATGTAAACACATTTTCCCCTTATAATATACCAATTCGATTTTTATCTACGCATTACTCGTCAAAACAAGTCTCATTGTTTCAGTTATGAAGTCTTCCTAACAAATAATGTTACACCCACATAAATGTATTAAAATCAAAAACGAATTACTAAGACGCAGTTTCTTTTTAAACAATCTTATATAATTTATACAGAAAAAAAAAATGTCCTTTACTAGCGTATATCGGAAAACATACTCATTTGATAAAAAAATATATGTAAATTAAATGGCACCTGCTGATAACTACTACTACTACTACTATCACGCCATTTCCCCGTAGGGGTAGGCAGAGACTGTTGACCGCCACACACGTCTATCCTGGCATGCATTCCTAGCTTATTCTAAATTCATACATCTTGTCATATTGCCCTTTAGTTCCGCCTGCTTTTGACATGACCAGACTTATGATTTTGATTTATCTGATCATGCAACGTCTTTCTTGGTCATCCTCGGCTCACGTTACCGTTCATTCTCGCCATATATATCTGTTTAACCATTCTTTCGACATTCATTGGTTTTACGTGACCAAACCATCTCAGAGAATCTTATCAATTACACCTGTCACAGATTTGCCTGATTTCACCATTCGTAACCCTGTAAGTTACAACGTACCTAAAATATACATATTTTTTAAAAAGTGCATGATAGAAAATTTAAAACTAAAATAAAAAACAAAGACAGCTTTATCACCAGTACGCATAACGATACATAGCTTGAATGGAAAAGTCTTACACCAGTAATCCTAGCATAGAAAAGATCCATATTTTTTGGTTAAATGTTCAACAGACCAATCATTCTACCCACAGGCATCATGAGTAGTAAATTATACCTGCATTTAGGAAAAACAAATGCTATGTGTTGCCTTGCTCTTAGGTAGTTACTCGTTGCATATTGCATATTTATGATGCAACAGCTAATTAGACGACAGTTTAGATACAAATTCTAAAAAACACCACATAGGAATGCGGCATAAGTTTTACTTCGAGACAATAATCTTAGGAAAACCAAAAAGCCACTAAACTCTATTGGTAAAAGAGGCGATTGAAACCTACAAAAACCCCGATAATATGATATGGACAGTGATGATGAGATACGTGTAAAATTATCCTGCATTTATAAAATGTATGAAAAATAACTTTGTTCTTAACTACTAATTTTATAGTTTTTCTACCAACCGCTTTTAAAGCTATTTCAAAGCTTCTTTATCAAAGTGTACTTAACTAATGAATCCTAATTTATTTTATCTGTATTATTCTGAATATGGAACTAATCAATAAAGTATTTTTGTCTTGTAAGGATGGTAATGTGAGATGGATACGCTCAAAACTAGACAGGAGTGAACTAGTGAAAATATTGTTTATTTGGTTATTTATTATTTCTTTCTTATCCAGCGTATCCATCTCAAATTACTTTAAGTGTTAAAAAAACAATGATTTATTTCATTTTAATAAAGAATTACAAAGTAAGTGCTTCAAATATAAAATTTATATGAAGTAAATGTCCATTGTTACTATTCGAGCATACGTAAAAATATGTTTACTTGTGCTCCATTTCAAGAATCAAAATAAAAATATCAGGGAGAGAGTCGGAAATAATATTTTTTTTTGTTAATAATTTATTCTAAGTAATAACATTAATCAAATCATGTTACATTATATTTGATTCAATAAAATATTTATTCAAAATCTCGATCATTCGTTTTACGAGTTTTCTGAAATATTTGTAAGGTTTCAATAATAAATGGAAATCAAGATAATATTTTTTTTTTACACAAATGCTTAAAAATCCGTCCTTTTTGTTCGGCTGAAATAAACATTATCGACAAAATTAAGAGAGGTTTCTGCGTCGGTTTGAACATGTAGAGCGAATGGACGGGAAAAGAACGGCTGAAAAGATTTACGGTACGATTGTTGATGGATGCAAAAATGAGGACGACCGAGCAAGGCGCGCGTGCATAAAATGATGCGAGGTCTGTATGCAATGACAGGTGATTTGGCGTTCTTTTCTCTCTGCCTACACCTTCTGAGAAAGGGCGCACTGATTTGTTTATTTGTTTTACTCAGCAACCAGGAAAGTGAAAAATACACAAAATCATGTCTTATAAACAGTTTCCAGAATAGATCCGTGTTCTTTGAAGCGAATAATACCTCTATTGTCTTTTATTCATGAAATAATTTATTTTCAAATTTGCGGGAAAAATACCTTATTTTGTTTTTAATACTCTTAAAGGAATATAAATTAATGAGTTATTTATGAATTCAGTGAACTCGTCTTACGAATGTTTTAATATATCCAAATCATTGTAACCAAGATGTGGATTAAACCCTCTAAGGACTTTATTATTATTGTCATCACCAAATCCTATCCGCACACGAGGCTGCATTGGTACACCAAGTGCAGTACATCTCAATAACCTGTAACATACAGGCTAGGTGGTCAGCCTTACGCATCAGAAATCAGTCCGGGAGCATATAAATTAATGCAGTGTAGCTACCTCCCTTTTAAATTAATATTTCGTGTCGATCTTCACAGGAATCGAACCCGGGACACCAAGCACGGCAAATTTATCTCCATTCCATTTTATTAGTCAAGATTTTTAACTGAGAATAGTTATCTAGTCTAAAGCAATGGTCCAGGATTCTGGTTTCACGCACATAACTGTTTTTTTATCCGCCCGGATACCTAAAGCGCTGTTTACCCTTATGTAACAGATGATCACGATACGCTGCTTGTGGTGAAGCAATCTAGTGCCCCATGCAATTATTTTCAATTAAAAAAAAATAAATTACAAAACAATTTTTTTTTAAATGTTACTAAAAAATACGGCAGAGTATAATTATACAAAAAACTAATAGTGAAAACAAGAATTGTTTCCTTTAACATTTATTTTTATCAGTAATAAAAAGTTTATGTAGCTTTGAAACCGGTCGGTTGAAAAAACCGAAAATAAGTGATTAAAAATATTTTTTTACAAGACAAATGATAATTATTTTTATTTTATTTATTTATTTTATTCACAGTATATTAATGTAACATTTATTGAGACACAAATTTCGACTCCATGGAACCAAAATCCTATGTTGAGTTGGGACGAATATATGAACTACGCTTTAACTACATGCATATCACCATATATATTATGCAGAACAAAAACATAATTTAAAAATACATGGTATTTAACATATACAAGAACAAACAATGAAAAAACATTTGAAGTTTAATTTAATTTTAATTGATTGTGATTATATTTAATTAAAAAATAAGTTTTATGCATCCTAATGAGCAATGTTTTCAGCAAAATAACTTTGAATATATTTTTTATATTCAATTTTTAAAAAAAGATGCACATCAAAATTATTTGCAAAAATTGTTTTAATGAGAGTTTTTTTTTAAATCTTGAAATAAGGCACACGTAAACATGTTTTTTTGTATGCTCTAATAATAACTATGTACTCGTGCAGATATGTAATGTATAAGTTGTTTAACACGTATTTTTTAACCTTCTGTTAAGATTTTATTTATTTTTTCTTAATTAATGTTTCTCCCCATATCATAATATTTTTTAGTGGCTTCCGTAAAATCGAATCTAGTGCTTTCATCTTTTCTTTCATGGGAGCGTAATTTTGACCTTTTCTCTGGTATCTGGATCATGTTCATGTTGCTCTGATATTTTTTTTTCAAAATTCGGTGTTTAAAAAAAATACTGTCATACACAAATATCATTGATATGTAAAATATTATTTGCTTTTATGTTAGTACTTTTAATTAATATATCTTTAATTTGAAACGTTTTTTTTTTCAAAATAATTCTTATGGTTTTGTTTTGTAATACGGTTTGTTTGTTTAAATTTTCTTAGTTTGATAAAAATAATAAACTGTTACAGTAGTTGATATGTGGTTCAATAATTGTGTTTTAAATAATTTTGCATGAATCTTTATCAAAAAATCTTCTGACTCTTCCCGAAATTGAAATTTGTAAATCTGTCTATATTTGTTTAAATATGAAGAGCTATAAATCAATTATCAATTTACGCATAAAGGTTAATGTATGGTAATTTATGACGATATACGGTTATGCAAATGATTTCCCCTATATGCAAATGTTTAATCTGAATAACAATAAGACGGAATTATTAAACTATTATTATTTGAAACTTCACTATTTTACAACCGCTATTTAGTTGGCCTCGTGGTGTAATGGTCAGCGCACCATACGAGAGGTCTCGGGTTCGATTCCCAGTATGGTTGATATGAAATATTAATTTAAAAGGCGTTTTTTACACTAGAATATTTCATAGTCCCTGGACTGGTACCCGAAGCGTGAGACTGATCATCTTACTTTCATGTAACAAAAAAATATATCAAGATACGCTGCAATTGGTGTACCAATTCAGTGCCATATGCACCATTAGGTGCGGAAAGGGAATGATGCTGATAATTTATAAATCAACGGTTTATTTTTATTTATTAAGCTTTTAAATAAAAAATATTATCTGAAATGACTTAGTACTATAACATTGTACTAATAATAAAAATAATGATCCCTACATAAGTTCAATTTACCTATAATTCTACATCATATATTATTTATCCCTATAACAAAACATTTTGATCAAAAAGTAGAGACGCTCCAAGTTAAACTAATAACATGTTGAGCGAATGGATGGTGGAAGACGGCTAAAAAGATTAATCTTGATGGTAATCTAATCTACGATGCTAATCTTGATAGATGCAGAAAACGAAAAAGACCGAGAAAGATATGGCATGACCAAATCTAACAAATACTTAAAGATGGACATGTCAAAAGTTGAAATAATCGGCGTTCGAACATATATGTAGAGCAAAGACAAAGTGATATAGCGTTCTTACCTTTCTGCCCCCCCCCCCCCTTCTGAGAAACAGCGTGATATTTAATTTTAATTTTATTTAATTTTATTTATTATATTTACGGCCTAAGCCAATTACAACAGTTACATGAAGAAACACAAATACAAGAAACTGAAGAAAAATAACATAAAACTATGTAGAAAAGACAAACAAGGGCAATACAATAATAATATACGAGATATTCATAAAAACGAAAGACATAAGACTTGGAGCTAAACCATGCCGATCCAACTTCATCCCACACTGTTTTAATCGCGAAAAGATCTACGAAAAGCTGGAAGATCTATCTCGAAGAATTCCAAGTCTTGTGATGAGTTGACTAATCCACACATTCTGGACATTGGGGCATAACAACCAAAGTTGATCTTAGAATATTTAATAAATAGCAGATTTTGACTTCTGGTGACATGGTTGGGAACGTGAAAAGAAATTGATTGCCACAAGAATGGGACATCACTTATAGCATTAAGTATTTTGAAAATGCATATAAAGTCCATTTCAGTTCTACGTTTCTCCAATAAAGACAGATTAAGAGATTGTTCTATTTCACAAAAGGAATAATTACCTCTTTGTAATCCGAGCAACCATGCCATTTTTCTTGAAAAGAGGTCTTGGACAGACTCGATATGGTCATATGAGGTCTGTGAAATGGAGACCAAATAGGAGAAGCGTATTCTAGATGGGGTCGAACTAGTGAGCAATAAAGAGTTTTGATGGTATCAATATTTTTGAAGTCCGTCGCCATTCTATTTTATTTGTTTGCTTTAGATTCCCAGCAACTTCCTGACAATTCGTTCAACTCTTTAGAGTGTAAGTTAATTTAAGTTTCAGACAGTCTCATCTTACGAATTTATTTTATGAATAAAAGACGAGCGATACCAGCGATTCACAAATTTCCGAAGCCTGAAATCGCCTCCACTTCTCGTTCCGATCATACGATAATCATTACCTTCTAACATGTATTCAGGAAGCAGTCTGATTTTCAACTTGTATATAAAAGTAACAGTATTGAACTGAATTATTTTCAATATTTAGGTTTTTTAATTTATCCGGCATGAATTTAATTTTGGTATTTTAAGCACACTTCAATACTACTCTCATTGCCCTGTTCTGCGTAACTTAATACTTTTTAATCGTTTTCTGATAACAATAGCTTGGTTTACTAATTTAGATGAATGGAAATTGTTGTTTTTTCTTCCTAAAAATCCAAATAATTAAATAGATAAATCCTTAAGTTTTATACAATCTCTGAGTGGTGCCCTATTTCAATAAAAATTTTATTACAGCACCGTTGAAATTGAATGGAAAAGAGATACTTGAATACGATCCTATATTATACAGGTGTTTTTACTGTGTGCAAGCATCAACCGTCTTCTATTGTTATTAAACAGTAATTTAATTTTCGTACCATTTACGTTAAGGTACATCAATAGTTATAAGTTGGTAAAATAAATGTCTTACCTATTAAAGCTTCGACCGCAAGTTTTGTATGCACTTTTAAAATAAAATGTCCAATTTTTAAGAATAATAAAAAATCACTTATTGTTTGTCGAAAAAAACACAAAAATCTGTAAACAATTTTGCAACAAAGAACTGAATTAAATGGTGCGTCGGTTTTCTTTTGTTTTTTTCTTTGATTCTCTTTTCGAAATCCTCTTTGAAATTCAAAAGTTTTCCGCGGTCCGGCGTATAGGAGCGCGGCGCGTCAGTTCAGTCGGGCTGCGTTTCCCTCTGAGGTCGGCAGCGGAGTGTATACAGCGGACCCGGGCGCTTCGCCCTGTCCAGCAAACAAGAAAGGCTGGAAGCAAAGCGTGAGCCCAGCTTAAAAGGAACGAGATATAAAGAGATATCGGTAAATTTACCCGTTTTGCAAATAGCCTTTTTAAAACGACTTGAAATGCTGCTCGAATTTCTACGCTTGGCGAAGATCAATTTTCCCTCTCCTATATTATACCGATAGATTAAGCTTCGTCCTGGCCTTAAGGCTCGGCTGCAATCGTTAAAAGAGGATTCAAGTTTGATTTTAGAGGAAAAAGGATTCGATTTTCTATTTGTTTTCGAATTTTAATGTTTTGTGGTGTTACACCATTTTTGTTTAGTTCCACTTTTCAGTCTACTTATTGAAAATATTGAATTCGTAAAACTTAGATTCTAAGAGCTTATCATCTGATTGTGGCAGATAAAACAACTGTTGAACCCGTTTGATAAAAAAACAATTGAATGCATTTATTTGCATTGGAAACGCCGACTATTAAAAGAAAACATGGGTAAAAAATCACTGTGTTTGTTTTCAAGTCGTGCAATTCTTTTAAAAAGCGTGATTAATTTATGTTCTTGCTTAAATTAACAGAATTGAATGTTTGATATCAATTATTGTAAAGGTAACCCTCCTACAACACGGTATGTAGGTTTTTATAGAATGACATGTTATGTGAAACCGTATTACATGAGACTCAGAGCCAGTACGTTCAGGGGGGTTCGGTTAAAAAAAAAACATACTTGTATTTATGTATCAAATAGTAAAAAATATATTTTATCAATTTTTAAAATTTCGATTTAATTTTTTTTTTCCATCGCTGCTCGATACAACAAATCATAAAGTTTTTTTAAAAGATTGATAATATCATCATTCTCCTATCACCGAACCTGCCTTATCATTTTTTCCACACAAAAAATTAACTTTTCAAAATTATTGTAACAATTACTTTCAATTTTTTACAATTAGTAATGATCAAACAACAGGAACTTCAATAATAATTTAGCCCTCTTATTTGTATTCTAGTGGTCACGTCAATGATTTTAATAGTTGTTAACCTTTCCAAGACAACGCTGATCATTTTGCAAAAAAACACACATAAATCGGTAAAGTTAATTTTCAGTTTATCGCGTATAAACAAACAAACTTTTATTTACCTTACATGTAGATCTGTGTAGGCGAACTTGAACCTGGACAAGTGTTTTCAACTTTCCCGGTGTTTATTTTCAAGCAATATAGGAAATCCTAATCGATAAAATCGGTAGGAAATTATTTTGCCCTCTGACCTACTGGTTAGCACGTTTTGCTAATATCTCGCGTTCAATTCCCGACAAGGTCGACACAAAGTAGTAAAATATTGATTTTCATATAAATTGATATTTCAATGCCCCTAGGCTAAAATCTAAGTTAAATTTCGTATCTTCGTATTATCAAATAATCAAAATACCTTTCACTTGGATTTTTTTTTGATACATGGGAAATGCTTATTTTTGCCTTGCTTAAAATGCACAAAGCTTATATTTGCTATGAAAGGAATGTTTCTTCTAACTCTTTTTACTTGAGTCTGAGAATCTGGCGGGATAATAGGGTAAATTCGACGTTAAATGAATTAAACATATTTACTTAGAATTTGTATATAAAATTATTTTTCTGTTTCTTCTAATCGGATTTGTTTTCTCCGGTTTTCTAACAAGCTAATGAACTAACATACCCTATCTCCGTCAGAATTTGTAAAATTAGATCAGGGGTGACAGACCGATTGACTGTATACACTTAACAGATTCCTCTGATGGCGATATGGGAATTGAAAACGCGAATCTTTTGTACACAAAAAAATAACGGAAAAAAATTGTTTTTGCAATATGCGGATCTGAAAAGAGGCCACAAGTCCTTTAAAATTAATTTGAGTAAGCGGGTGGGACAAAAAAGTATTAATTCTAAAAAAAAGCCACAGAAATTTAAAAAAAAAATTCATCCAACTAAAACCCGATCATAAAACAAGAACAAAATTCAATTTTTAGTATCGCATAAAAAAAAATGGTATGGGAAAAAATATTTATGAAGAAAAAAAATAAAAAATTTCAAATTTAAGGTTTAGGTGTAAGTGTTTTTTTATTTTTAAATTAGATATCTCCATGAACGACATCAAATAGTCTTTATTTTAAAAGTAAATAAAACCCTTTCCTATTTTATAATTACAAAAAAATATTTTTTATACTATTCAGCTTGCAGTTTTATGTAAATCATTGATTTGGGATGATCTTTTAACTTTAAAAGAGCAAAAGCACACAACTAGTAAAATATAGTTACCAACTTGTGCCAGAAACCCGACGATAAATTTTAAATAAATTATTAGAGCACACATAATTATATAATTACTATGTGTGCTCTAGTATTTGCATTATGCCCTACATCAAGATTTAAAATAATAAAATAAAAAATAAAACTAATAAAAGGCGGTGGCTTTGTTAAGGAACGTATCCACGTTTGCTTTATGAAGAGGAAACCACAGATAACTCATTCAGGGGAATCCGAACTATTGACAGACATAAATAGATCTTCAGTTCCACTTATACAGTGTTTGAAATTTTGTGCCTTTTTTATATTTTTATTTCAACAATTGCCTTTACTAGTTTTACAGCGTACATTGTTTAAAAAAAACATACATGGAATTTGTGTATATTTATTTGTATCTAATCAATACATCACCATTCCTTTTCCGCACCAAATGGTGCATAGGGCACTGCATCGAAACATCAATCGCAGAGAATTTTAATCATTTTTGTAACATGAAGCTAAGGTAATCAGTCTTACGCTTCAGGTACCAGTCTAGGGACTATGATAGATTCTAGTGTAAAAACACCCATTTTAATTATATTTCATATAAACCATGTTGGGAATCGAACCCGAGGCCTCTTGCAAGGTAGGCAAATGCTGCCGGCCTCCATGGTGTAGTGGTCCAGATGCTTGACTTACACTCGGAAGGTTCTGGGTTCGATTCCCGGTGAGAACATTAAAAAAAAAAAAGTGATTTTTCTCATCCCTGAGTGTTCTGTGATGTAATTCACCACTGTAATTGGGCTTCTTGGCCTGTTGTGGTGCAAAAAAAAGTACCAATATACTGATATTCTAAGTACACCACGAGGCCAACCAATACTGTCCCCTTCAAAGTAATTGCCATCAGATTTAATACACTTCGTCTGTGATTCATTCATTACGCCTTTATGGTCGGAAAAGATTGTTTTTTTTTTATAGTCTTCTGGGGAAAAGTTGCAGGGGGCTAGGGTTGGTGAATACGATGACTGCAGATCAATGCGGTCTGGTTTTATGTCAAAAAGTCAAGAACAAGCGGCGATGTTTAAGCGAGCGTTCTGTTATTTTCAATATGGAATAATCTTGAGAATTCTTTGATCACACCAAAACGCGTCTTATTAGTTTGTCTTTTAAAAACAAAGTACTCCCCTAAAATGGCCTATTACAATTAAATCAAAATAAATAATAATCTTTTACAATTAAGTATTAAAATTCTGAATTCATTTGTAGTGGTGTTTTACTTACCTACACTTAAATAATACCTACGATATTTTTTTTTGTCTAAAACTGTTATAATTTTTTTAAAGCATTTATTTATGTAACTAACTACTTTGATGTTGTATTTTATGTATATTTACGTATATATTTTTTTTTTTTTTAAATAAAAACCTTTATAAGCATAAACAATACATTTAGTAGAAAAATGGAACACTTAAAAAAGAGTCTAGCTCTTGTGTTTGCCAAGTTTACAAAATAACATAAAAATAAAACATAAAATGCAAAACAAAATAATAAAATAAATTAAAAATTGAACAATTTAAAAAATTGAGAAAATATACAACTAAAACAATATTAAATTAAAATACAAAATTTATAAACACGGGCACATATTAAACATAAATCTCTTTTTTTCAAAATACAGTTAATGTTAGTTATGTCATAAAGCTATATATATATTTAAAGCATATAATAATTTGTTTCTCAAAAAAAAAACAGTTTTTTGTAGACATATATATAAAACCAATAGTTTGCCTTGTTATAAATACAAAAAAACACTAGAGTTTTAATTTTGTACCTGTTATTTTAAAGCCTTCAGGGCGTATAAAAATAAATAGATCCGATAACAAAGAATACGACATCCGTTAATATTTTCACTTGTACATTTTTGAGTTTCAACATTTTTAAAATTAAATTAATACAACTGTAATTGGAGCACCGTGCAGTGCCTTAGGCAGCTCTGGAAACATATATATATATATATATATATATATATATATATATATATTTAAATAGTGATAACGATAAATTTCAATATTATGCAAGCAAGCATTCAAGAAGCAAGCGGTGTTTTCACTCTTGACTCACGATGACGCACTTGCCATGTCCGCTTAGATAATACTATAATTTTACTTTCTGTAAATTCAAATAGATTTTATGATTGTTTAGGTTAAGTGTTATTAAATAATACATATATATATATATACATATATATATATATATATATATATATATATATACTCATTAATGCCAATCTGTTAATGTTAGGGCTTCTATAAGGTTGTTGGCTGACTTAAAAAAAACACCATACGTCAATATCATTGACATATTAACATACATAGACATGCCCTGATCCTTCAAAAATGAAGACACTTAACTCATGTTCAAACGCTCAGTCATGTCCAAATCGTATTAAATCGTTTTTCGACCGCTAGCCAGGCGTGACATTTAAAACCGAAACCAAAATGCCTGATTGTGTCATAAATACGAATTTTTATTAATAAATATTGTTTCTTGAGAGATTAACAAAGCTACAAAAAAATCATATTTAAACATAAACATTATTTTTTGTAAGCGCAAACTAGACCGGGCGGCGCAATTGTGAAGCTTTTCTTACTGGCAGGGCTGCACTGATAGGAAAACGCTTTCAAAATATAAAAAAATTGAGTTGAAATTATTTATGCCTTCTCCAAAATCCAGTTGAAAGAAATAAACGTGTTGAAGTTATAGGGAATTTAATGAAAGAATTTGATTGCGATCCACTAAAAACGAATGTTGGTTGTTAAAACGTTGAAATACAATATTTTTTACTTACCAAAAACGAGTATTATTCAATTATATACATGGTAGCGTAAACATGATCATTGAATGTAGCCCCGGTATAAATTAGTGACTATGGGTACGTTTTCGTGTCACTACTTTAAAAAATATTTTACTCCATGGGGCGGGTCAATTTATTAATATGTCAATGATAATTATGTAAAACATATTTATGTAAGTAAGCATAAAACACATCAAATAAAGTAATACACAAAAACATATTAAAGCCAGAAAAGAAGGCCTTAAAAAATATGAAATACAATAGGTAAATATCACATACTACGTATAACGATAAAAAATAATTAAATAGATTTCGAACAATTAATTGTATATTCCTAATCAATATGGATATTGTGGAGAAATGTTTTCATGCGTAAATTTAAAAAATATTTTTTTTTTAAATACGTCGCTAGAAAAACGCACCATGTTAAGCCTTGACAGTTGTGACGTCAAAATTCATGACAATGTTCTAAATAAATTTGAATGGTCAGAGACGAATAAATATGAATCGTGACGTATTAGGGGAGTAGCCAATGGAATGACCGTTTTTGCGGGAATTCAAAATCACAAATTTAAAAATATTTTTTATGTTACTAATACTAAGTAAAAAATATATTTTTTTACTGGACTGTAACCTTTTTCCAAATTCAAGGTTTCTATCGCAGAACCCATTTCAAAAGGGATTCTGCTCAATTTAACATTTCGACTTTAAACATTTAACAATGTACAAAACTTCCTCAATTTAAATTAAAACGATTCGGGATAATTAATCACGGGACGCGGTATACAAATTACGAATCGGTTAATTTAATAAACGAAATCCCTTGTTATCCGGGGCCTACCCTTGACCTTTTCCCCTATACTTAATTATCCCAAATTAGGTATCGCAGAATAAGCATCCTCGAACATTTAATTAAGTTACATAACGCATTTCTTATAAAGGTGAGAATTCACAATGAAAGAGAAATATTTACATTAATATACATACACGGTTTGACGAAAAAAATGTTTTTTTTTTCATTTCGTTAGCGTGCTAATGAAAAAAGCAAAATATTTTTAACGATATTTCTAAATTCTGTTTTATTCCATTTATTATATTCTGTTATATTATATTGTTCTGTTCTGTTCTGTTTTGTTCAGTTCAGTTCTGTTCTGTACTGTTCTGTTCTGTACTGTACTGTTCTATTCTGTTCTGCTCTGTTATGTCTTATTCTATCCTATCTTATTCTCTCATACTCTGTTCTATTATATTCTACTCTATCCTACTATATCCTACTCTATCCTACTTTATCCTACTCTATCCTATTCTAACCTACTTTTTTCTTCTCTATCCTATTCTATCCTACTCTATCCTACTCTATTTTACTCTATCCTACTCTATCCTACTCTACCCTACTCTATCTTACTCTATCCTACTCTTTCCTACTCTATCTTACTCTATTCTACTCTATCCTACTCTATCCTACTCTATCCTACTCTATCCTACTTTATCCTACTCAATCCTACTTTATCCTTCTCTATCCTACTCCATAAACCTCTATCCTATTATATCTGTTATATTCCATTCTGTTCTATTAAATTCACTATTTAATTCTATTAAATTCTATTTTATTTTAATAAACTTACAGAATTTATTTTCTGCAAACATTATAACGAAAATGACAATTATTTTCAATGGCCCTCAACTAGTAATGAAACAATAAAAGAAATGGCAAAGACAAAAAAATTATATCGGAACTTCACTATGGGATTCAGGTTAATTATTGGTGTAAAGAATTTATTAAAATAAATATTTATTTTATAATCAGCTTTGCGTTCAACTCCAGAATTGTTTAAATCATTTTCTATTTAAAAAGCGTTGATTGGCACTTTTTGTTTCCAGTTTTTTAAAATTTAACATTGCTAAGTAACAAAGGCGTCAGCAGCAGCAATAACTAATTGGCCATAAATACTTTAACACAGTAAAATTGGTTACGCTATTTTGATTTTTGAAATTTCGGGTAACACCCTAATGACTTTTGTACACGTATGTACTAATATTATAATCGTTACCAAATTGCTTCCAATAATTTCAAAACGCACGTCTCTCAGAAATTCGATTACAACACAACAAAGATGATAATCATAACTATTATTTACTCTGATGTATTCGTAGTAATTGAACTTAATCTAATGATTCACGTAGGTTTTGAAGAGCACTTGCCTTGAGAATAAGCTTTGGCAATTGAAACCCGTATGTTTGAGATAGACATTATAATTATAATGACGAGTTGAAGTATTGCGTTTTGCAAAAAGACGTTCGTCAAATTTACACGCAGGTTTTTTACTCATTTTACCATAGGAATTGTAACATTCAAATATTTCAAATTTTTAAAACATTTACCTGAATTTTTACATTGTCAACAAAAAGCAGTATTTTGCATCACATCTTTGGACCTATTAAAATAATTTTATTTATTTGATTCATACTACAATATTACCTTTGAAAATTATTATTATTTCTAATTATTTTGTGTAATTCTATAATTGAACATATGTATGTATCTAGTATGTATTTTGATTGAATTACCTTATAAAATTAAATGTGTGTCACACTCAAAAGATTTTTATCTGTGTTAAACTGTAGGTCAAACGTTTTTTTTAGTAAAAACTGATAGTTTTTAAGACATAAAACTCTCAATAAAATATCCAAATAAATATGAAGCTTAAAATGATTCAATTTTTTTAAAAAACATTAAAAAAAACATTTACCATAATATATAAATCAACGTCAGAGTATTTGCGTGCGAATAAATAAAAAATAAAAAATTGTATATTATTCAGTTTATTGATTTAAATCTGATTGATAAATATGAATAAACAATGAGCTAATGTTTTGTTTTAAATAACGTTTTTATTCTTTTAAATATATTTATTTGTTATTCATTGTTTTAATTATTGTCTTGCTAGAACTTAAATCCATTTTAATTCGGAATTTACTTGCGAGTTTCAAATATCATTTTATACGTTGATTTTTCAAGCATATATTGCAAACAGATAAAATTATTAACGATGTTTTGAGAATGTCCAAATGTTTGTAAGTAGGTTGGTTTTTTCCCCTAAGAAGTTTTTTTATATTATTTTTATTAATCAATATATTTCATAAACGGTACATGTTTTTTTTCTATACATATAAACTTTTATAAATCTAGTAAATGTAACTCATCAAAAAAAGAGACTAACTTTTGTACTTGGAAAGTAACTTACACTGTTATAGTTATTTATTTATTGGCATCTAGAATCTAGTTATCTGTTAAGATTTTAATTTGATTCAACAGAGGGGGAAAACGTTTTTGAAGAGGGAATTTGGAAGTTTAGGAATTTACATGGCTTATGACCTGTCATTGGCTGGTTTAAGTTGCCACTTAACACGCTGTGCCGTTTTTCGTTTTTCCTCTCTGTTGCTACAAATTTAGAGATAAAATTATCTTTAACTTTACTATGTTTTAATTAATACACGTAAATTAACAAGAAATTCTTACAACATGCCGTATTACGTACAAACAATATGTTATGGCAAAACTAAACACCGTTTTTCTATTTTATCGCTGATAAAAAGCAGTGTATGTATAAAATTACGGTCCGCTTGGGAAACAAAGTGGTTGACTTATGAATCGCTCAGCTTATTGATCGCCATTTCACCGAACACAAATCAATCAAAAACGCAACATATTGATTTTTCCACGCTGAATAGCGCCAGGGATATAAACATTATTCCATTTTTAGTGAATATCATTCATCAAAAACAGTGTTCATCAATTTTATTCATAATAATATCAATATGATTCATTTTGTGAACGTTGAAACGTTAATATTTTTTACATATTAAAACAAAAGACGGGAGTGTTGTCAAGGTGCGGAAAGTGTTGACCTCGCTCTTTCATGACATTGGTCGTAGGGAGTCAGAAAAGTTGATGCATGCCACGGGTTGCAGATTTTTACTGGATGTCGAAAATAAAATATGAAAATAAGGAATAATTTAAAAAAATATATTTATAGATGGCAACCATAAAGTTTCGCATAAATAAATTGTCTATGTTTTTATGAATGTGTGTATATGTATTCGCAAGAGTATGTATGTGTGTTTGTATATATGTGTGTATATATAAATATATACATATATGTGTGTATGTGCGTATGTATGTGTATCAAAATGTGTATACGAATAAGTTTATATTTTATTTTTCTGTGCTCTCTATTAATTTGTTAACTATTATCATATATTAGAATGTAATTGCCTAGCTTGGAACAGGGTATGTACCTTTATTAGCTGGGCAAAGTGAACGTCAAATTGTATTTTGATAAAAGGTGTAAATAAATAAATAAAATAAAAAAAATAAATGTAAAAAACATTTTTGAAAAGACATTTACTGAGCTAATGACCTGTCAGGAGTTAGTTAAAGTTTCCAATTAAAACACTACGTAACAATTACCATTCTGCCTATCTCTGAACGTCTATGTTTATTAAATTTTTAATCTGTAAATTTTTGTGAAGTTGAAAAACTGAAAATTTTATTGATGATAATAAAATTCATGTAACCTGCGTACTAGGAAAAAAAATATTTTTCAGTTTTATACTGCTTCTGGGATCATTTGGAATATGTTAATCTTAATAACTCCCAATAGGATTCAATCCAGTTTTTGTATAGAAGTGTATGAAAAAACTCAAAATATTGTTCTAAATATTTTTGTTTCGTGAAATTTTTGAACCATTGACTTGGAGATTATTCATACTAATATTATAAATGCAAAAGTCTGTTTGTTTGTTTGTGTTTCTTTCACGAATTAACGGAATGACCGACGGACATATTTCCTGGCACAGGGATAGCCTAAGAGGAGTGAAGTAAAATAGGATATTTATTTTTCATTCCAAATTTTAATCAAATACAATGAAAAATAAATTAGTAACATTATTTAAAATATGTAGACGGTAAGAAGGAATGTCAAAAGTCAAAATGTATTATTTCAATTTATATAATTGACTTGCTGTATATGTTAATAGTAAGTTTGGTTTGCTTTTTGTATTATTATTGTAAATAATTATATGGTTTTAGCAATGTTCGAGTATTTCCAAATGCTTGCAGACTGGCTGTATTTTCTCCCTAGGGAGTTATTCATATTTAAATTTATTTCAACAGAGAGGGATAACACCTCTGAGAAGGGAATATAGAAGTCTAGGCATTTACAGTTCTTATGACCTGTCATTGGCTGGTTTAAGTGGCCACTTTACACACTGTGTAACATTTATAATTCTGCCCATGTTTCAACATCCACATTTCCTCAAATCTTCCATCTGTTGACTTTTGTGAAGTAAAAGAGCAGAATGTCGTAAGAAAGTCGTAAGCCCTGTAAATGCCTAGACTTCCATATTCCCTTCTCAGAGGTATTTTCTCTCTCTGTTGAAATAAATTGAAATATGAATAACTCCCTAGGTAGGAAATCCAGCTAGTCTGCAAGCATTTAGACATACTCAAACATTGTTGAATTACTACCTGGTAAAAGAAGAAATATAAAAATTGGAAAATTGTTTTCAAGCGTTGCCTAGTAGGTGATTTGGTTCAGTCGGATGAATCTCACCCACATAATAAAGGTTTCATCTCTTTTACTTCACAAAAGTTAACAGATGGAAGAGTTAAGGAAATGTGGATGTTGAAACATAAGCAGAATGGTGAATGTTACACAGTGTGTAAAGTGGGCACTTAAACCAGCCAATGACAGGTCATAAGCCCTGTAAATGCCTAGACTTCCATATTCCCTTCTTAGAGGTGTTTTCCCTCTCTGTTGAAATAAATTTAAATGTGGTTTTAGTTTTGTGGTAGGATTTATTATTTGTAAACATAATAACAATGCTACGTCGCCGAAATCTGACAGATTATTGTATCTCTTTCATATCGACAGTTGGAAGACCAAGCTGATTTAAATTCCGATACTAAAATAGATTTTTTCACCGGGAAAGTTCTTTTTGGTAAACAGAATCTATTATTGATAAACAACACAGCTTATTAATTACCGAAATAATTTCTCTCTAATACCACGTGAGTAGGTAAAAGCTAGTTCATTGTAATTCAAATTAAATAAAACCCTTTGTTTTAATTTATATTTTACTTTAATTTCTCGTATCCTAAAAAACGTTAATTTTGTTAAATTCCACCATGACTCCTTGACCACTCGCGAACACGCTTTGGCCTTCTATCATTCCATCGTCAGACATTCGAACGATATGACCTGCCGTTGGAAAAAAGTGTGAAAGACACACGGCATATTAACCCAGAAAAACATTTTGTGCATTTTAACAATAACTTATAAATAGTATTAATACCCATTCTTTTTATTTAAAAAAACATCTCACAATGACTGATGGGTCAAGAAAGAAAACAGTTAAAATACCTACAGATGTAACATAGTTAGATGGACTTTTTATCTAAAAACATTTTTTATTTAATATGTTTTTTTTTATTTCTTTATTTTTTGTATTGTGCCCGTTAATCCCACAAAAAAGTATATGAAGTCATTAACTAAAAAAGAGTCAAAATCTTGACCAATTTACATCACATAGTTTTTGGTTGCTTTTATTTAATTTGGACAAAAAAATATATAATCGTCAATGTTTTTAAATATAACTGGAACAAGTGGCATTCAATGTTCCGATCCGCCGGTTGCGAAATAATAATGTGCTGTTCCTCGATCAACACAGCATAAACTATGGCTTGCGTGCACCAATGTCCCGATTGTGTCGTATTGTAAACTCGAGACAAGATCTGGACTTTGTTGGTGTAAGTCTTTATAGATTTTAAAATTCACTAAGATAGACCGGATCTTGTCTTGAGGTAGTAACTTTTATTTTTTTGTCCCAGCTTTAATTTAATTTTATTGTATTTTATTTTATTAGTGCTTAATGTTTGGATAATTTATATAGCGCCATTTTTGTGAAAATCACCTCAAGGGCGCTGTAAAATAAATAAGTATCCCAACACGTCTTGCAGCTAAAGAACGCATGGATGGTTGGGATTCTAGTTCCTCGTCTCCAATTATGATATAAATAGGCTAGATAACAGAACATCTTGCAGCTACAGAGCGCATGGACAATAAGAAATCTAGCCCCTATTTACCTTTTTATTTGACAATGAAGTTTAGAGTTTAAGCGATATTTTAAAAACGAAATAAAAAGCAAATTTATAAAATTAGAAGTTCGATAACAACAAGTCTCGCAGCTACTGAGCGCATGGACGGTTGAAATTCTAGACCCCATTCACTAAATTTAGATGTTTGATAGTTGATAAAATTTACATAATATGATAGATAACATTACAAAAATCTCGCAGCTTCAAAACGCATCGACAAATGGAATTTCAACAACTGTGTAACATTCACAATTCTGCCCATGTTTAAACATCCACATTGCCTCAACTCTTCCATCTGTTGACTATTGTGAAGCAAAAGAGCTGAAACCTCTATCACTCAAACCAGCCAATGGAGGGTCATAAGTTTATAATATTAGAAATAGTTTATTAGAAGAAGTCATAAGTTTATAATATGCTTGTATTTATTATAAGAAATTGTATTTACCATTGTTAGAATGGACTGCATAAGTTCGTCAAATAAATTAAGACAGAACTTTGTAAACATTGTCTTAAAAAATGTATTTATGTGTATTTAGAACATTTAAGTTTGTAAGTGAAAATTCTTGATGGAAGTTCATTGTAATTTATTATATAAATAAAACACGAGTGATACTTTAATCCACAAATTTGGAATATCCAGTGACCGGTTTCATCGCTTTCGCGACATCTTCGAGACTGGTATCTTTATTAAAAAGTTAAATGTATTTATACAGAACAGAGGTAAGGATACACAATTCAAAGTTATATGTAAGTAAATTAAAAAGGTTATTTTTATCTTAAGGATCATTATTAACAAATTTTCTATGGGTTAACTAATGAATTGATATAATGCTATTTTAATGAATTTAAGTATTTTATTTTATTTTTGGTGTCTCATCCTTCGTGAGTGTGGTTTTGTAAATAATGATTTCTGAAAAACAAAGGGTAAAAAGTCAGACTGTCAAAAAGTCAGAAAGTCATGACTTTTTACCCTTTGTTTTTCAGAAATCATTATTTACAAAACCACACTCACAAAGGATGAGACACCAAAAATAAAATAAAATACTTAAACTCATTAAAATAGCATTATATCAATTTATTAGTTAACCCATAGAAAATTTGTTAAAAATGATCCTTAAGATAAAAATAACTTTATTTAATTTACTTACATATAACTTTGAATTGTGTATCCTTACCTCTGTTCTGTATAAATACATTTAACTTTTTAATAAAGATACCAGTCTCAAAGATGTCGCGAAAGCGATGAAACCGGTCACTGGATATTCCAAATTTGTGGATTAAAGTATCAGTCGTGTTTTATTTATATAATATGTGTATTTAGATTTTAATTTAATCGCAATTTTTAACATTTTGCTTTGGTTTTAACGCATTGTGTTAAAACACGTATCCATGTTAATTTTTTATTGACCATTTTATCGGATTATTGCCATTAATATTATCCGACCCTATAAAGAGGCAATAGGTGTTCACCGTTTAATGAAACCCTTTGCTCTACGTGACACATAACTGTGTACGAGGTATTTATTTTACTGAATCTGATAAATAGGGAAACACGAGAAAATTATATTATCCGTGAAATTGGGGGCGCGTTCAGAACACCTGGTGTTACTTCAGATAAGCCGAACGTAATTCTGCGGATTTTATTACAATGATAATACTGGTTGATTTCGCTTTAATTTTGTATTCAAAATGGCCAGTTTAGTTGACATCTGCGACCATAACTCTTAGAGAAGAAAATGTGTTTTCTAAATTTGCCGTTAAATTAAAGCTAAAATAATTTGAATACTTATAATCAAAATGAGCTGAATACAAATATATAACAAATAAATAAATAAAAATGAATCTAAAGTATCTTTAATATTTATTAAAATACGCATAGACCGGTTCGTAGGCTAGGTTTAGAGTTGTTGCCTACTATTTATTTATTCACCTTGAATTTGATCTTTTTATAAAATTATAATAACGGCAGCGAAAAAGTTTCAAAAATATTTTTGATTTTTATTCAAATATGTCAAAAAAAAAATAGTTAAAAGTATCAATAAATAAAAAATAATTCGTATCAATCCAATATTAAGTTTATAATAGAAAGGTACCTAAAATAACCAAAATAAAAGAAACGAAAAAAAACTTACATTTAAACGAGTTTGGAGTTTAGTTTTGCTACAAAACAACCGCTATGAATTTAATTCTTATTTATGTTCGAAACTAAAATACTGGATGTTTAAATTATATTAAATTTATTTATTTATAAATCCTTACAGATGAAATTCACTTAACAAAATGTTTTTTCTTTTTTAAAGACATATTTTATTGTGAATGATAATATTTTTAACGTCTTTTGTAGACGTGGTCTGAGTCTTTTGTTTAGTTGTGTCTGATAGTTTATTGTATAATTTAAGTCCCTGGTTTATTAGTCTCGACTGTCCTTGTCTCGATAAAGAATGTTGCATATGATTTGGTCTTATATTTTCGTATCGTGTCCATGTTTACAATAATTTTTTTCAAGTTTTAATTCTTCGTCTACAATTAGTCGCTAATTTACGAATAAATTTTAATTATTCTAATTGAAAAACTTAAGTTATAACAAATTGTTTTGTTTTTTAAAAGAGAACTTCAGTTGCTGTTAGATAATTATACATACCAATGGTCATCTACTTATTTATTATAGAAATAAAAGACAAATGATATTTTATCCACAAATTTTTAATATCCATTTATTACTCGTCTTTTATTTCTATAATTAATTACAATGAATTTCCATCAAGAATTTTCACTTACAAACTTTTAAGTTTTATGTGATTAACTAACAAATTACAACAGGGATAAAAAATACCTTAAATAAAGGAATTCGAAAGCCTAGGCATTTATAGGGCGTATGACCTGTCTTTGGCTGGTTTAAGTGGCCACTTTACACACTGTGTAACATTCACCATTTTTCCTATGTTTGAACATCCATATTTCTTCAATTTTTCCATCCGTTGATTTTAGTGAAGTTAAAGAGCTGAAACCTTTATTGTTGTGAAGAGATTCATCTGACTGAATTATTTCACATACTAGGCAACGCTTGAAAAAAAAATTCCAATTTTTAAACTTCTTCTTGGACCAGTTGGTTTCATTACAAAATTTGAGTTTGTCCAAATGTTCGTAGACAAAATACTGGATTTCACCCCCTTGGGAGTCATTAAGATTAACAAATTACAACAGGGATAGAGAATCCCTTAAATAAGGGAATGACAGGTCATAAGCCCTGTAAATGCCTAGCCTTCCATAATTTTTTTTCAGGTATTTTCTGACAAACAGGTGTGTTTTTTTGCACAGTGTAGTCGTAAGGGTCGGGTAAGGTGAGTTTTTTTCTGTCCTGTACATTCGTAGGAAATAAAAATAATTGTGCCGTAAAGAAGAGTGCTAAAAGAGTTAGAATTGGTGGTTGGCGCACTCGTTGACGATGCTTGAAATCCCGGCTACAATTCCTTTTTCTTTTTTTGCCGCTCCTACCGAAGGTTAGCGATCATTATTTTGAATTCGATCCTGGGCCAGTCTAATCAACGCTGATGCATCCGGCACACCAAATCACTGTCTAAATTTTTTGAGCCATGATGCTCTTTTTTATCTTTCCTTCCGCACAATAAGTTGGAAAAACATACTTCTCTTCTTGTATTTTGTTCATCAGTGAGACTGACTCTACATTCCATTCAGAAACACCGGCAATACAAAGGCTTTTATTGCTCTCCATCTTGTGCTCAGACTCCGATCTCGGTTGCATAAAAGTTTCTACAGTTGATAGAAGATTGATCTCAAAAGCTCAATTCTGATCTTTATTTCCAATTGTGGATTCCACTGGTCATGTGACCAGCGTAGTGTCCTAAATATTGAAAACGAATATTCTTTTTTGAACGTAGTGATGCAGAAAGCAGCCAGCCATATAAAAATGAAACTGAGATAATAGCACTTTTCTGAAATGAGTGAATTATCAAATCTAAACAACAGTTGGAATGTTTAACAAATGATAAACAATGAACACATAAGTTTTTTTTATATTACAAACAAGAATCTAATTATGTATTTGACCAGTTCTAATGATTTTTTAAAAATCATAAGATTTTTCCAGAGATGTGGGTGTTTTCTGCAAATTGAGAAATGCTTTTTTTGTGATCGACACCATTTTCAGAAGGTGATTAATACAGTTTTATGTATAAAAGCGGTCTAGCTGTTTTTAGCAAAACATAGAATTGACCGTTCTGCACCCGATAACATCACTATCTCATTTTTTCAAAATGGTGGTTTGACTGCTTTCTGCATAACTAAGTTCATTTATTCCACTACTATCCATAGTAAAACGAATGTTAATGCGTCTCCGATAGCTGGCCTTTAGGGCCTTTAGGGCGTTCATTTTTAATGCGAATTCCTTCCTTGCATTATTTTCCTTGTCTACAAGTTGCTATAGATGATAACCAGTATCAGTTTTACTGGCAGAAAATCATTCAGTCTTGTCATCCTGGCAGGGTAGATGTCAATTTTTTTTTTTTAAAGTTAATATATGCCACAATATTTTATTTTTCTTAGACTGGCACCGGAAGCGTGAGGCTGATACTTTTATATAACAGATGACCGAAATACACTACTTTTGGTATTACAAAACGGTTCCCTATGCACCGCTTGGTGCGGATGAGAAATTGTGATGATGATAACTGAGGATAAATTCTAAAGAAAAATACATTTATTTTTATAAAAGACAAATCTAATTAATTATTACACCCATAACGACACATTTTCATAGCATTTAAGCATGTCCGCAAACTTTCCTTTTTCGCCACAGTGGATATTAGTTTAGGATATACGACCCTTAGTCCCTAATTAATCAAGCTTGAAATTCCTCACCAAAGCGGCACTGAAAAAAATGTTATAAATGTAGCAAATAGCTGTAAGTTAAATTTTTTTTTTAAATATGTATGGATAAGTATTCATTTTTATTAATATAAATTTAAAACTCTGTTATTAGTGTTACACATATACATTTATAATGTTGGAATCACGTCGGGGTCACCACTGTTAAAATCACGATTTGATATAATGGGCACTAGTAACACTTGACACTTTCAACACAAGCTGCCAGGCCTACCAATGCAGCAACGCAACACACCTAAAAAACTTAATTCAAAATCTCCCCGCATAGCACTGATTTCAATTGTCTTCGAAACAACATTTTTAACTACTTTCTACATTTAACGTTAATTAACTTCAAATCTCTCAGTTTTGATTAAACAGTATTGTTCGGTATTCAATTTTTAGTATTTTATTAAGTAATACTCAATCAAGTCAATAATAAAACCGCATTCATATTTATTTTAAATATTTTATTTAATACACGCAAACACAACAAAATTCGAAAAGTCGAAATTCTATATAACTAGTATTTTACACGAAAACAAATTCACTTCAGTATTATCTTATTTAAGTTATTTAGTATTTTTAATGTTCAAAGTATTAATTTAAAATTAAAATTTCTTGCCTCTATCATACTTTTGCATGAACAATGACTAAAGCTCGTATTACATGGGTAAGAACATGGACCAGATCTTGTGCAAGGTACTGTGTCGTGTAATACAAAACTGGACAGCAGGGGTGAATCGTCCATATGTTTAATCGAGTATGCGCAGCTTATCATTATATTTGACTATCAATAATCATGTTTATATAGTAATTGTAATTATGGGAACATAAATCAAACAATTTTTATTTTATATGTTCAAAGCATGAACGTTGTGGTCAAACATTTTATTTAATGTTATTAAATATTAGGACTTAACCGCTTACCAGCTTTTTATGTCCACCAGTTTTGAGACTTACCCGTCTTTTTGTCAGGACACTCACTACACCAACATGCAAATACTTAAATACACTGTCACCTTTTCCGTCACAGTAAATATAGTATTTACAAAAAAAATACATAAATTACATGCAGAGTTAAAGGAATCCAAATACCACCATGTCCGAACATGCACTAAAACTCCGGAACACACAAACTCCGGAATTCTGGAATAACTAGACGCAAAACCATTATGCTTCCCGCTTATTTAAAAGCAAAAGAAAATTATAAGAAAGCTATTGCTGATGCTAAGATAGAATCGTGGAAAAATATTGCTCAATGCAAAACAAGGTAACAGCTTGGTCTGCTATAAACAGGGTCCTAGCAAAGAATGACAACAAGAATCCTCCAATGTCTCTCAAAAATGGAGACACAGTTTTTAAAACTGCTGTGGACTCTGTGCAGGGTCTTTTGGAACATTTTTTTCCAGACGATGACTCCTTCTTAGAATTAGTGCTGTACTCTGAAATAAAAAGCGAAGCTCAACTTTCATCGATTGAACCAGACGACCCACTATTTACAAAACAAGAAATTATTAATATACTACGGAATATGAGCCCCAAAAACGCACCGGGCAATGACTACATTAGATATATGCACTCCTCATTTGTAATGTGGTATCTCCAGGAAATTCCTAGTAGTCTTCTATAGGACCACATCTCAAAAGCCTCTAGTCTCCGTTTATCTCTTTCGGATAGGCACCATGTCTCGCAGCCATACATCAAGATACTCCATACATAGGTCTTGATTAGGAGTATTCTTAGTTTTAGATCTATATTATTTGATTCAATTATTTTTGACCTTTTATTAAATGCAAGTCTAGCTTGATGTATACGGCTGTCGATCTCGCTCTTAGACCGACCGTCCCACGTTATTTTGCTCCCGAGGTAGACAAACTTCTTGGTGTTTTTTAGTGGTATTCTCGACATCACTACTCTCATCTGGTGTTGCATTCGGCTGACAGTCAGTAGCTTTGTTTTGTCTTTATTTATCTTCATACTGTAATTATTTTGAAGAATGCTTTCCATAGTTGTTAAGGCCTCTTGCAGTTCTTTCAGTTTAGAAGAGGTTCTCCAAAGAATCAAAGGTGGAAGACACCTGCTCAGGACCTTGTCCGAAAGGCGAGTGAGATGGATCGGCCATTTAATACATCATGACTATCTCGAAAGTAGAGCGAAATTTTTTTCCTCAGAATTTCATCTTTGCTTTGCTAAACGCTGTATAAAACAAAACACCCAGCAGCGTTGGGAGGATCATTACCGCGCTTTTTTTACAAGTAAAGTCACCAAAATGTTTTTCCCAACGCTGGCTGATGCAGCAAACTTCCGTCGTCATCACCAAAGTGCTTTTGAAACGACCCGAGTTTTTTCCGCACACGGATCTATAAGAAGTTACATATATAGGTTTAAATTAAGGAATGATGACTTTTGTCCACGCAATAATATTTCTTCACAGAGTATCGAACATCTGTTATTTCAGTGCCCATTTTTCAGTTTCCAACGCCATAATCTTTAAGCAGAATGCATAAAAGATGGAATATCCTTAACACATATTCACATTCACGTTAAAAGTAGTTATCATTGCTCCATTGCTCTTAAACTTTGCAACAATGGTGATTGGACTCATAAAGGTAATAAACCAAAATCAGTGATCGAACATCCCGTTTCCAAGATAAAAAAAAAAGATTATTTTTCCGATTACCTAAGCTTTGTATATGTCAGGCTACTAAATACAGTGGTCCAAATATATTTAAAATAACATGGACTAAAATAAAGTCGATAAAATTTAGTTATATGTTGCAGAATTTTTGGGGGCCTTAGGAAGGGGAGGGGCTAAGTAGTTGAACGTTACATGTTTAATTAATTTTTAAATTAAAATGTGGGCTATATTGAAAACATATTTTATTATTAATAATTGGAATATTATTTTTTAACTTTTTTTCTTGTGAAACACCTTCAGATGTTTAATTTGATTCCTTTTATTTGAATGTAAAATTTGCCTTTTATACTAAAAATAATATTGGAAAATTACAAATGAATTGTAAAGATAAAAGTGATATATTGAGCAATTCGGGGGTGTAACGATTACAATGTGTCCATTAAGGTTTATGGGGAGAACGTCACGCAGCTTTAATATTCGAATAATAAAACATATAAGATGCATAAAAAATACTAATTTTTTAGAGTTCGCCAATCATCTCATAAATTAAAATCACGATTTCAATAAAGATACAAGAGTTAAAATTTTGAAAGAAAAAAGGTACACTGAGTTTAAAGTGGCCACTTAAACCAGCCAATGGCATATTTCCTTCTCTAAAATATTATCTATCGCTGTTGTAATTTGTTAATCTATATTCTGTTCTCAAAAGTTCTCAAATATGTGATGTACCATCTGTCACTCAAAAAATACAGTGTCTGTCTACGAAGTTTATATAAACTCGAATATACATAGAGATTTGTTGAACAAACTTTTTGAGAATGTTTGAATATGTTAATTAAACGTCCAATTAAATATATTATAACTTCCATCCCATTGACAAATCAGGTCTTTAATAGATAATTAAAAATGTCTCTTTTTGTATAGATAGTTTCAGTCGTTTTTTTGCGAAAAAAAAAATCTCGTAAAGAAAATACTGAATAGATAAAAAACGGAAGTACGTACAGGTACTGTGTCCTCTGAAGCAAAAACTTTTGACAAGTTCCGTAAGCTTAATCGCCTCGTGCAATTTGGGATAATGATTAAGGGCTTTTATGAAAGTATTCTATCCTTAATATAAGCCAACAGAAATAGGGTCTTTTATAATATAAACGAAAAGGTTTTTTGTGAGCCCGATTTAAGAGTTTTAATAGGTGACACAAACTTTATTTTAAGAATGATGGGAATTTATTAGGAAGTCAAATTATAAATTTCAAACGTTTAAATTAAGATTGAAAGCATGCTGGAATTTCGAACTTGTTTAAAATAAAAATTTTGTTACGTTGACATATATATTTTTTTATTTATAAATCCGAGTACTATAGGTTATTTACAATACTTACTTGATACAATGAATAAATTTTCGTAATTTTATAATTTTAAAAATATCGGATTGGATTATTACTATTAAGTTTTTTTAAATTTCTTGACTACAGTGCTCTTTATCTTAGTCTCCAAAAATACATCCCACAATCACGGATGTAGCACTGCTTATTTAAAAACAATTAATTAGTTAATTAATTACTTATTAATTCATTACTACGTTTGACAATTTTAACACCAAGAATCAGCAACACTTCTTTCCATAGATGGGAAAAGACATCACAAAATATTCGACTATTTATTGGAATTTCTGTCAAAATTAGACCAAAATCGAAATAAATTATTTCCTAGATATTCTACGCCACGCCGCTCTGTGCTACGTCATTTAGACGCAAAATAAGTTGTGAACCAATTTGCGAAAATTCGGATACAACAATTTTTCCATAAATAATAATAAATATAAAGTTTATATTTGAAGCACTAACTTTGTGGTTATTCATTATAATAAAATAAATAAAACAACTTTGTTTTTTAACTATTGATTGATTTGGTGTTTATTTTGTAAACTCCCTATTTAAACTTATAATGTTAGAAATCAAACACTAATTCGAGTCTACAAAACACTGTATTTTATTTTTACAAATTTAAAAAATATAAAAACAAAAATTTCGTGACAATTGTTTCGCGTTGTTAGGGCATTTTCAAACGAATACTTTTGTTTTTAAATTTGTAAAAATAAAATAAAGTGTTTAGTAGACTTGAATCAGTGTTTGATTTCTAATATTATGTGTTTTTAACTACTAATTTTTTAATTATTTTTTCCCCCGACCGGTTTCAAAGCAAACAAGCTTCTTCGTCAAGGTTTACGTAACTAATTAATTAATTGCTATTTTATTTTTATCATGTTTACTAAATACTACTCGTGGACCCAAAAAATTAAGTTTTTTTTCTTACAAGGATGGTAATTTGATATCAACATTTTTGAAGCTAGACAGGAGAGGACTAAAAGAAATTTAGTTTGTTTGGTTATTTTTTTTTTCTTATTATGAATAGCTTTTTTTAATTTCTAAGATTTGTAAGTTGTCTAATTTAAATATTTTGTTTTCAACATGAAGTACTTCTAATCCCAATTAAATTGTACTGATTGCGATTCAATCTACATTGAAAAAAATAAAAGAAACTTTAATATTAGAGTAAAAGAACACCTTAGATGCTTAAATAATATTTTTTTTCTAATAAATCTTTTTCTAACAAATAGAAAATTATCATGACTCAATAAAGACACTGGATTAAAAGTAATTTGTATTAAAAATAAAATATTAAAATTAGACAACTTAGAAATCTTATAATTTAAAAAAGCGATTCATAATAAGAAAATATAATTAATAACCAAATAAACAATAACTATTCCTTTTAGTCCTTACCTGTCTAGTTTCGAAAATATTAATCAAATTACCACCCTTGAAAGGAAAAAAGACTCGATTTATTGGGTCCACGTGTAATATTTAGTTTACATGATAAAAAAAATAGGAATCAATTCCTTAGTTCCGTAAACCTTGACAAAGAAATTTGTTTGCTTTGAAACCGGTCGGGGGAAAAAAAATAGTAAAAAAATTAGTGGTTAAAAACAAAGTTGTTTTTTTTAATAATTATAAATACTTTTATAAATCCACTTACTGACTTTTCAATGTCTTCGGTTTCAGTTTCGGGACGTACCCGTCTCTTTATCAAGAGACTAATTACACTTACATGCAAATTCCACTTGAATCCTAATGTTATTAGTTTCCTTAAAAGAGACGGGTTCGTCTCAAAACCGGTAAACACTGAAAATTCGGTAAATAGCTACAAACAAATATTAACTAACATTTATTGAAATGTTGACCATGAAGTTAATGCCTTATATATTACCAATAAATAATGGGAAATGGCAAAAGCCGTTATGGAACTTACCGCTTTTATCGAGCGAAGAAAACGATTTCTTAACGTTTTCGCTTCCTATTTTTTGCCTACTCAATCGTGAAAAATTTATCAATGGAAAGAAAAATTAATTTATTAAAAATAGCATATGACGCAAAGCGGGGTATGAAACGGTGCAAGTTCAAAGCTAGCTTTTTAATAAAGTCAACGAAATTTAATAAAAAGAGTTAAAATTATTTCAATGAAGCCACACTTCAAAAAGCTTCCATTTGATAAACTTTGAATAGGTTTGCCACGTATTAATTTTCTTGTGAATGATTTCGTATGAATACAATTATCTGCAAGATTCAGTCGACTGGAATGCGTAATGAAAATAGAAATTCATTATCTTAAATCACATTTTTTTTCTGTAAAAATAGTAAAGGTGCACTTTTAAAAATGAATAATTTGAATTCGTGTACTATAAATGAGGCTTGATAGATATCAAAGCCCCTTTTAAAGGGTCAATTCTCTCATTTGAAAAATTATTTCTTATTTGAAAAAAACACTTATTTTTGTAGAATGTTGATAGTTATGGCGGGTTTGAGATTGGCAGAAAAAACGAAATATGTGTTTGTTTGTGTATTTATTACTTTGCAAATGAATTATTTCGCTTTAGTGTTACGGCGATGATGTATCGAACTGACTGGGCTGACTGACGTTACCACGCCCTGTGGTCTCTTTATAGGCTGCGTTCTCTTTCATCTTTCCATGGCGGGAACGAAGTTCGTGAACAACAGGATGTTGCTCTTATGTGGACGGACGTCTCATGCGCAACACTGTTACACTTACATAATTCGTTGTATTGTGTTTAATATGAAATGCTGACTTGCTTCTTATGTCGTTGCTCTATATGTCAGAAGAAATCATTACACGTGCGTGTGTCATCGATCAATAGACTATGATCCAATATATTTTTCGTTTAATGTACTATTCGTTTAATGAAATATGGCGGTGAATCTATTCCATACATTATCAATAGGGATATAGAACGAGTCGTAGTCCTGTGGCTAGTGTTCCGGACTCACGAATCAAAGGTCCGTGGTTCGAATCCCACTCTACCCCAACTTGATTCCCCTTTTATGATAATAAGTTATTTACAACTCGTTTAAAATAGCGCTCAAAATTATGTATTTGGGTAGATCATAAGAACACATACGTAAATTGAAAAAAAAGCACAATATTATATTTCAGTAGGACACTTTGCTAAAAATATTTTTGATATGTTTTTTTCCTTTATTTTTGTTCACAACTTAATATTTTTTCCCTGACGGGATTGATATCAATATTTGAAAAAAAATCAACATCGTGAATGTGGTTGATAATATGAAAGTTTAGACTAACAGAGCTTACGATGTGTCATCGACTGGGTTAAGAGATTGCTTTACGCACTGTGTAACATTCACTACTTTGCCTTAAGGTTGCTAACGAAAGCTTATATGTTTATGTTCTCTATAGTGGGCCATCACATATGCTAATTTTTAATATATATATTAACTTAGCTCGGTATAAAACTAGGTATAAAAAAAATCATTATACCTTGATAAAGAAGCTTATGTGGCTTTGAAACCAGTCAGTTAAAAAAAAAATGATTAAAAACATTGTTTTATATTTATTTTTTTTTATTTTTTTTTTACCGTACACGTGAGAGGTAAAACAGAGTGTTAAAAAATAAAAGATAATTACATGGCAATGAAATACATATTAATAGTAAAAATATTAAACAAAAAATTCCACAAAAGTATGGCCTGTTTGTGGATATAAAAGAAAATGTTAATTAATTTTTGCTCCTTTAATAAATAGACAGTTATAATATTTTTGTGTAACAGAAGAAAGAGAAAATAAAATATTCTGTAAGATATTCTGTAAAAGATTACTTGATATTTTTTTTTTAAAGTTATTAAAAAGGGAAATAATAAATTAAAAAAACACAAAAATGTTCCTTATTATTAAAGGGCATCAAAATATATCATAGAAAAAAAGAGTTCATATCTTTAGTTTGAATCCAGGATAGTGCGTGTTTTTTAAAAGAAGGAAAATTTTGAAAGTTTGGAATCAATGATATGTTATCGTAAAAAAGGATTTAAAATTTTTGCGCCTATAAAATATGCATGTCTCTGTGCGAGCCTTGTTTTACAATGTGGCATTTCTCACAAACGATTCCTTCTTTGACTTGATCTATTTGAATTACTTGTAAATAAATTTTGGTTCTTAAATATATATTTTAAACATTGAAAACAATATATTTGTCTTATGTCTAAAATATTAGCTTCTTGGAACAATTAAAAAGAGGGAAAAGTGCGAATTTTGTGAAGCATTATTTATAATATACATTTTTGAACAGTTTCTAATGGTTTAATAAAATGGTTGTTGTAAGCTCCCCCCCATCCAGTTATTCCATAGGAAAGCGATTACTGTACAAGTGCATAATATACTATTTTAATAGTATTTAGCTGGGCGTAAATACTTAGCCGTTTGAACACAAAGGTTGAATATATTAGTTTATTAACAATTATTTCAAGATGCTATTATGGTGAATAACCGCAAAGTTAGTGTTTCAAACGTAAATTTTATAATACTTTTTTGTTTGTTTCTGAACAGTTTTCTGAAGTTGGTTTTTATTCAATGGTGTAAACTAGATTATTCAAAAGGTAAAACTATTTGTCATTATCAAGTTCAACCATAAAAACGTGAGTGATAATTGGAGTATATGACAGGAAAGACCTACTTAGATAACTAACTCAGAACTGGTTATAAGTAGGTAAGTATTTTGCTAATGCGATAGCAAAATTAATGTTGCTGAAATAAACATTTATGGCATGGAGATACATATTAAATATCAGTAATCGAACTGTTATATCATTCTAATTCCATTAATACATAATACTAGCTAATTCAGAGTATACATATTTTTAATCGTTTTTTTTAAAGTTTGATACGAATTCGAGTTGAAATAAATATTCGTTTGAATTAGTTTACATGCATTATATTTGAAGGAATAAAATAACACATTTAGCAGTTATATATCGCATTCTATCGGTGCCATTTTAGGCCACTTTTTACTACCTTTCTAGTGGTGGTATTCTGAATCTTCTCTATCTCTTAGAGAGTGGTTAATTGTGGGACTTTTATATTTTGCATGCTCCTAAACTTTGCTGCATTTATGGCTACACTGACGATTAAACGTCGAACCAATACAAGCACGTGAAACTAAATAGGAAAATTTTCATTTCTTTATTTTATTTTATTTTTTATTTTATTTTATTTCATTGGAAAGCCAACAGACATTTGTACATTTATAAGAATCAGTTATACCATAAATACATATCATAAAGTCCAATTAGAGGCTTCCACATAATATTGTTATTGTAAATGTTGTCACATAAAAATTATACATAACATAAAATAATACAAAACTTATAATATTACTAGAAATGTAAATGAATATTGGTCACACAGTTGCACATTACAATAAATAATACAACTATAGTTGACCATACAGTGTTCATTTATTATGTGCCTACATACAGAATAAATAAATAAATAAAATTAAAATTAAATAAATTTCGACCATTATTGCGACCTTTAACATTATGCAAAACTCTTGTGTTGAATTGACCTAACCGTATTCGTTTTTTTTATAGTTTTATACATCATTCAGCGTTGAATCATGAGATTTGCCATTTTATGAAGGAAAGAGTCGTCAAATACAAAAACTAAAAATCCTCTGGAGAGTGATTAATTTGGGGATTTTTTTTTGCATGCATCTAAACTTTGCTTTATTTATGGCCACACTGATGACATAACGTCAAACAAATGCAAATACGGGAAACTAAAAAAAAAAAACATTTGGCGTAGTTGGTGAGACAGCTAACTGTGAAACTAGCGTCACGGGGTCGATTCATGCCAGTTGCAAGAAAAAAAATCTAAGAAAGATTTTTTTCTCAATAAGTCTGGGTTTTGTGGTATATTTTTCGTAACTTCCTTCCATATCCTATTTTACAATGGTAAAACAAGTATATTTGGCGAAAATGAACGGTAACGTGAGACGAGGATGACAAAGGAAGACGTGGCATGATCAGATAAATCAAAATCTTAAGTCTGGTCATGTCAAAAGCAGACAGAACCGAAGGGCATGTATGACAATACATACAAAAGTGGAAGAAGCTAGAAATGTATGCCAGAATAGACGTGTATGGCAGTTTCTCTGCCTGCCCATACGGAAAAATGGCGTGATGGTAGTAATAGCTTGTAGGTATATATAAAAACATACTCATTTTTTGTATAAAGGAATAGCCCGCTTAGCCTTTTAGAGGCCTGTCAGCAGATGAGATAGAGGGTATATGGAAGAAGGTGTTGAAAAATACAGCACAACACCCAGACCAATTGAAAAATAACATTATTTGGATTTTTTCTTGCAACTGGCGAGATTCGAACTCGTGACGCCAGTTTAACAGCTGGCCGTCTGCCAACTGCGCCACAGCACCGGTCTTTTTGAATTTAATTATAAATTAATTTATTAAAATACTAGTCGACAGTCTCTTCGTTCTTGTAACGAGAAAACCCTTTGAATACCCATTCATCGCTCTAATTTTTTTACCTCCTCTTTTACAGTAGTAGCTGTTTGATTGTGGAATAATCTACTCACAAATATTTTAGGCGCTCCGTCTTTAATTAGATTTCAATCAAGATTAAAATGTCACTATCTAAATGTTTGAACTGTTCAGTTTCAGTGCTGCAGAGCAGCGTTCATTTAATAATTAAAAAATACATATAAGAATTTGTTACCCACTAAGTCTAAAAACTGCTTTCTCTTTCTTCTTTTATTTCCATCCCTCTTTTCTCTTCATGGTAAAGTGTAGATTTTTAGTTCATTTTTGTTTCAAACTTTGCATAAAAATATATGGTTTTGTACCTAGAATATATCCATGTTTCTACTTGTAATTTTCTCAAACTGAACGGTTTGGATATACCTACCCAAAGAAATTTCCTAACGGCAATATGCCCGCCCTTATTTGATTATAAAATGTGTATGTGAAGTGTTAAATAAATAATTTATTAATATTTGTAATTATCTTATTTTTCACAAGTAAATATATAAGATTACTAACTACACCTCTGGTTGCTGAGAATTACCGCTTCAGTGCGATTTGCTCTATCTTGGGTTGGTTTTGGGTTTTATTTAATAAGCTTTGCATATTCGATTGGCTTGATTACCAACTCCAATAGAAACGCGCTTCTCATAACATAGTTTCTAGATAAATATATTCATCATCATTCCCTTTCCGCATCTAATGGTGAATAAGGCACTAGGTTGGTACACTAATCGCAGTGTATCTTGATCATTTTTATTACATGAAGGTAAGGTGATCAGTTCAGGGACTATGAAATATTCTAATGTAAAAACACCTACTATAAAATGTCAACAACGTCAGGAATCGAACCCGAGACCTCTTGAATGGTGGACATAGATGCTGACCGTATTTATATTTGCTTATGTATGCATATTATTTTATGTTCAGCAGTTACAAATTTTCTCATATTTTGAAGGATTACCAATTACCTTATATTTTAACTTTCATGAGGCTATGATGTTACACGAGTCTGTATGGAAAACAAGACTTGATAAAGGTATATCTCTGATTTAAAAAAAATATGAATTTGAATCTTGTTTTAACAGCCAAAAATATTTTACAAAAAAAAAACAACATGTACAAACATACCAAAATTATAGAAAAATTGTGTTAATTTTTATGTGAGACAGCGTGGGACGAGACAAAATACTTCTTTTGCTGTTGATTTGCATAGTTCAAACTATGCCAAATATTCACCTATTCCACGGTCCCACATGTTAGCAAACAAACATGGAAACTTAGACTTATTTCATTTATCTTTTTATATCAATTAAAATCATTACTTTTTAATCACTTATTTTCTAAATTATAAAAATGTACTTAGTGTTATATTTGTTTTACTGTTTATGATATGATACATCGCCTCTGTTACTTCAATCCTTTTTTATTTAACCCTTTATTTATTGTTCATTTGCTGCATTTCTATTATAAAATTTCTTAATTAATTTTCCTTTATTATTTCATTATTTTCAGCTGTTTTTATTTCAAGTATCTATATTTTTTATACTTTGTTCAGGTGTTTTGTTTTATTATAATTGTTCTTAAATATTTGTTCATACTTTGTCAAAGGCGTAAACCATCGAAATAAATAAGTAAAGTTAGTAAATAAAATGCAAAAAAAAGAAAAATGGCGTACCCGTAAAAAGCCCTCCGTATAATTCCACTTGTAAAAAATGTATTTTTTTTACTATTTCTTATTTTCAAAGCATCAAAACCAAAATAAATGTATGTTTATTATTTTATATGTGTTCATGTTTTTTATTATGTAACAACATGTACATTTTCTTAAACAAATACTCTATAACAATAATAATAACCAACTCCCCCACGGTGCCTGTTCTCGCCATAATAATAACGCATATTATATTTACATAGTTATAAACAAAGCTCTATTATTTGTATATAATACGTATGTTCCCTCTTTCTGCTCTAACAGATATTTCAAACATAAGAATAAAAGTATTAAAGTAATGAAAATGAGTGTAAACAACTCATTCATAATATTTTATTCATCGAAATTTCATTTTATGTCTAGTAAACAGACCGTGATACTTTCCATGTTACAAAAAATCCTGCTTTTGGAGTACCAGCACAGTGCCGTGCAATACTGGACGCAAATAGAAAAGCACTGATGATGATGATATAAATAGCGCTTAGAAAAAGTTGTATTGAATCGTTGGGTTTTATTCTCGAACCGGGAATTGGTCCCGTGGCTAGTGTTGTGGACTCATGGATCAGAGGTTCAAGGTTTGAACCCTACTCTCCCAACACGATTTCCATTTTGTAATATGATATAAATAGAGCTTTGAAAAGTAATATTAAAACATTGGGTTTTATTCTCGAACCGGGTATTGGTCCCGTGGCTAGTGTTGCGGACTCACGGATCAGAGGTCCAAGGTTCGAACCCCACTCTCCCAACATGATTTCCATTTTCCAAGTCAGTTATTGACAACTCATTAAAAATGGCCACCAAAATCGAAATATTTGGTAAATTATAAGAACGCTTATTTTTCTTTTTAAATTTTCCATCTTTTACATATTCGTATATAAAAATAAATGTTTATTTTTGTCCCTATACCATTCATCCGATTGCGATGAAACTTCAATGAGTAGTTGTGCGCACGCCCGCAAAGGTTTCGAAACAAAAGAAAATTCAAAAAATAATAATTGGAAACCCATACTTCTCATATGGTCAGCTGTGTGTATGGCCTCCTCACGCGCCGGAAAACCTTCTAATTTATTCGTGAACGCACCAGACGCAGACGTAGAAACAAAACATATTGTGTTTCGAAAAGCACTTCAATAAACAGAATTAAAACAAAAAAACTTTTTTTGTTCAACGCGTGTTGGGTACTCGCTAGAAATTAATAATAATTTTTGTTTGTAACATAAAAATTGAACGTTGTTTTTTTTTATATTTTAAAGTAATTAATACTGTCCAGTAAAAAAAAATTTTTGCTAATTATTAGTAGCATAAAACATACCTTTTAAATTTGAATTTTGAATTCCCGCAAAAACGGTCATTCCATTGGCCACGCCTTCTTTACGTCAAGATTTGTGTTTATTTGTTCCTGGTCATGGAACTTTGTTTAGAACAATATTATGAATTTTGATGTCACAACAACCAAGGCCAAACTATTATCGATGTTGTATATAATCATAAATATTTAGGATTAATTATTGATTCTAAATTTAGCTGGGGTGTTCATATTGATGAAATCTGCGACAGATTAAGGTACTGGCTTGAGGTGGTTTATGAAATCAAAAGCATACTACCTTTCAAAACGTTAAGATACATAAATACCTCGATTATATCTTACGGAGTGCGTGTCTGGGGTCTCACCTTTCAGTCTCACCTGGGTAAAACTTATGATATTCAGGTGAGACTGTTAAAAGGGATTGTACCGGATAGCATAATCCGTGAAGCGAAACATAAAGGCGAAGGTGTTTATGTCAAATTCTGTAATGTCCTGCCGGTAAAACGACTTTGTGACTATAAATTGATTTTAGATCACTTTGTTGATCCTGAATTTTAAAAAAGAGTTTCCCACACTCACAACACTAAATTAAAAACTAAGGGCTGCCTAATCGTTCCCCGAATCACAAATTACTTTGGAGAGCGAACCTTAAATTGCGTTATTCCAAGGTTGTTCAATGAACTCCCACAAACCATCATTAACTTGAAAGATCTTCAAATAAAATAAAAAATAACTGAAGAAATATCTTCTAAATACTTTATAGTGCCTGTTTATAAAAAAAATGTAAAATATAAATAACAATATTTTGAGTTTGTTCAAATTTTTGTAGACAAGGACTGGATTCAACTCCCTGGGGAGCTGTTTATGTTAACATATTACAACAGAGATGAAGAACATTTAAGAAAAGGTAATATACTGCATAAATAAAGGTTTCAGCTCTTTAACTTCACAAACATCAACAGATGAAAGAATTGAAGGAAATTAGATGTTCAAATATAGGCAGAATGGTGAATGTTGCACAGTGTGTAAAGTGGCCACTTAAACCAGCTTTCAACCAGTTCTTCATCTCTGTTGTAATATGTTCAAATATAAATAAAATAATGTGAAATAAACCTGTCGTAAAAAAAATGTGTCAACCGTCTTTAGACTTAGTGGGTAACAAATTTTATGTATTCTAAATTATTAAATAAACGCTGCTCTGCTGCATTGAAACTGAAATACGTCGCGTTTTTCAAGCGACGTATTTTATTAAAAAAATTTTTTACATATATGTATGAAAACATTTCTCCACAATATCCATTTTGATTTTGAAAATACAATTAATTATTTTCAATCCATTTCATATATTTTTATCGGTATTCGCAATATTACATATTATCTTATTATATGTTCCTGTGTTTTATTACTAATCGTTTCAAATTGTGAAATAAATATTAAATATTTTCAACGAGTTTAAACCTTACCAGCATTTTATTATTCTCAATGTTTTCTTCATCAAATACGCAGAAGGTACAATACATCTGAATAATTCACAATACCGAACTAACTAGATCTTTTTCCTTGAGTGATTCCGCCCTACTGATTTGATTTCGTAATATAATTATTGTTGTTTGTTTTAATTATTTGGGCCCATCACTATTTGACGTCGGCAATATTTTAGTTCCAATTTATTGACAATACAATATTCAGGTTCCAAATTAGTCACTAAAACAGATGGACTAATTTAGTCATCCCGGTAAAGTACGCTAGACTGGGCACATCTAGAACAAAGTGATTTGTGTAGAATTCGTGATTTCATTTGCTCTGTGCCAACTCTCTGCCCCTAGAAATTTAGCAAAATTAAAATAATAAAAACGACCAACTATTTTGTCTTAATAACAATTAAAACTTGACAAGGGAATAGTCACCAACTTATAGAGAATCACTGAATCATTATTTAAAATTAATAAATAATTAAACAAAAAGACAGTATTAGTAAAAGTGTTTTTTTTTTATTTCAATTTATTAATGTTTTTTTTTTTTTTTTTTTCAATTTTTATTTACAAGTTTGTTTTTTTATTATTTTTTAACTTCATTATAAATGTTTTAAGCATTTCACTTCTGCAAGTTCTTCTTTTTTCTTTCAATATAGTAATATTATTATTATAAGCACCATCGTCAAAATCAAGAAAGGAGCTCTGCGTTGGTTTGGAAATGTAGAGCGAATGGACGGCAAATGAAAGGCTAAAAATATTTACGATGCGAATGTTGATGAACGCAGATATATAAGAACACCGAAAAAGACATGGCATGACCAAATCTAACAAATACTTGAAGATGGACATATTTAAAGTCGGAATAATCGGCGCGCATGCATGATAAGATGTATGAATGTATAGGAAGAAAAATCTGTTTGCAAAGGTAGAGTGATTTGGCGTTCTATCCTCTCTGCCCACCCTTACGGGGAAACGGCGTGATGGTTTGTTGTAGTAATATTTTTATTATTATAATATATTATTAAAATGTGTATATCTTTATATATATATATATATATAATACTTCGTTATGTGTGATGTCACTGAACTTCTCCTAAACAGCTTAACTGATTTACGTGCGGTTTGAAAACCGCACGTAAATCAGTTAAGTTCACTGAAGTGAAATGTAGATCTTTGCGCTGAGCGTGTTTGTAGATATTAAAATTTTCAATCGATGCTGTTAAAAAAAAATTAGGAGCATAAATCTCTTTTTCAACGACCTACCAGGGTTGCATACGACGAGAATACATTTACAAAAAAAAATGAATGATTTTGTTGTTTTGTGTAAAAAAAAGTTTGTTTTTTTATTTTTTTACAAACAACATTCACTTTTCATGGATCCCAATCACATTATTTCATTAAATTCTTGGTAATTTCCTCCCATTTATTTATTTTTACTGGATGTTTGGTAATACTAAAATAATATAAACTGACATTTAATACATTTTTAAAAATCGCATTAATGAATAAAGTAAACCTTTGTTGATGAAAAAAGCAAAATTCGACATTTGCCAAAATAATTCTTTATTTGAAAAGAAATAATTGTATGTTCTGGAATTCGACCATAAACAAGTACCTAGGTACCTACTGAAATTCAATATTCTAATATTAATAAATTTTAGTTTTGGAATTCAATCATCAACAAGTACCTAAGAACCTACTTATCAATGAAAAGTTTTTTTCCTTTATTCCGGACCATTTTTGCACGCTTCCACGACACAATCGGGCATTTTTCTTTTCAGTTTTTTGGTTTCGAATTAAATGTCAAGCTCGCGTCAAAACCCGGCTGGCTGGCGGTTAAAGAATGACTAAACTCGCGTCGGACATGAGCTGAGTGTCATAATTTTGGAGGGCTCAGAGTAAAACGTGGTCTGCCTTCTCTTAATTTACACGTATTTTCCCCATTTATTATAGAAGTGATTTTTGCACGATTTTGATTTTAGCACGACGAGGATTCTTAGCCAATTACATAAAGAGATTAAACGAAAAACTACTTCTTATAACGAATATGTTAATAGCTCAAAAAATGGTAAAAAATAAATAAAGTGTGTTACTATTTTTTTATTATATAATTCTTCTGTTCGCGGGTAATTCACTGTTTTTTTTTGTGTGTTTGAGTGGATCCCTGGGTGGTTTAGATTCAGAATTGGACCCAGTAGGTGGTGCTGCGATCTCAATGTCAAATGTCACTTAGTATATAGTTTATCGAAAATTCGAACTTTTAAAAAATTTTCTTCCACATTCATACATCTTGCCATCCATGCCCTTTGGTTGTGTCTCCTTTTGACATGAGAATTCGATTTCTCTGATCATGCAACGTTTTTCTTGGTCATTCACGCCCTACGTTACCATTTAGTCTCGCTATATGTAACTGTTTTACTATTCTTTCGTCATCCATTCGTTCTACATGCCCAAACTATCTATGTGACCCTTCTTTAATCTTATCCATTACACCTATCTCAGATTTGCAATCTCGCATTTTACTATTCGTAACGCTGTCCTTCATTGATTTTCCACACCTTCGTCTGAGCGACCGCATTCACTCTGCTTTCATAATTATAATGCCAGTTCCGTGCTTTACTTGCATACGTATTGGTACTAAAACCCCGTTGTGCCCTGCCACTGTTCCCGTACTGACTCCTGAAGCTTAAGACTGGTTAGATTTATTTGATGTAATAAATGATCGAACTATAATGCATGTGGTTTATCAATAAAGTGTCATTTACACCACGGGTTGTGAAATATAGGATGATAATGATGATAATTAAAGGGGCATTCTTTTTTAATGCCTTCGAATTTGGAAATGAAAATGGCCCCTTGAAAATATTTGTTTAAATTATGAGAACGTAATTATTTATTTGTAAAAACTACTGCGCGTCTTGCAGCTACATAGCGCATGCACTATATGAAATCTAGACGTCATCAACTTTTTTTAAATTGATTTTGAAGTGTTTGCATTTTGTTAATACTCATTCACAAATAAAACCGAAATTATAACACGTCCAGAACATTTCAGTTATTAAATTTTAATTTTGTTTTTTAATTTAGCAGTAAGAAAGAAAGTTGCCGACTCGTCAACCAAAAATAAATTTCAACTAGAACTAATAAACAAAACTTCTAGAAAAGGTCGCGGGTGTGTCAATATAAGATATTTATAAAAAATCACGGTAATTAAAACAAAAATAAACTCGAAGTACCCCTATTAAAAGATTAATTAAAAGTTCTCTCAAGGAGCGCTTATCTAAACTATAAAAAATAATTGGTTTATTAAAGAATTGCGAAAGTCAGATTTAATTTTAAATTAAGTTTGAGCGCTTTACGAAAACTGATTTATATATTTTATTTACCCCTCATGCGAGATATTATCTTGATTAATGTAGATTTCAGAATTCTTAGATATTTGAGATTATAATAATAAAGTACCTAAAGGCATTTTGTGGTTTGAAGAGATAAGCGCAAATTCCAATGTTTTTTGTTGTTTAACCCTTTGATCTCTGAACATAGAATTAGTAGAGTTTTTGAAGTTTTTATTTTTTAATTATCTTATTTATTTATTGAAAACGATAAGATATTTTTCTTGTTTTCTTTAACTCGTTATACATATAAAAAAATGTGGTACGTGTATGCTGTCAGGGAATTGCCATTTAAAAGGTTGTTGGGAAAATTTTCAATACTCATTATTTTCATTTTTTATGTTAATTCATTCCATTTTAATTTTCGAATTAATTTTCCAATGGTTACAAAAAATAAAAACCCCGAATTATAATCAACAATAAAAAACTTTTTTAAAAAAAGAAACTTCTTGCTATCATAATAAAATTACAATATTTAGGTTTGTAAATGTGTAGCCCAAGTAAACGGGCGACAGCTCTACGCAAATTGATCACCAGGAGTCATTTTTTGGAACTAACAAATGAACATGCGCTTTCCAGCAGTTGGTTAGACAGCTGTGAAACTGGAGTTGCGGGTTCGGTTCCCGCCAGTTGCAAGAAAAAATCTAAGAAAGATTTTTTCACAATTGGTCTGGGTGTTGTGGTGTATTTTTCATTACCTCTTTCCATATCCTCTCTATCCCACCTGTTGGCAAGCCTTTAAATAGAAGCTTAACGGGTTAATTTTTTTTTAAATGACCTCAAAATGGCCAAAACTACTTGAAAATGTGCAAATGTGTACCAACAGCGATTAGTTACCGTACTTTTTTAGTCTGAAAATTTAAATAAAAATTAGGGTGCGTCTTATGCTCCGATGCGTCTTATCGTCTGCAAAATACGGGACGTCAAATGCATTCTTAAAAATGATATATGAATTATTTTACACCAGGACCAATTTTTACTATCAGGGAGCAAAGTTTCAAGAAGAATACTTAAAAAATGCAATTTTAAACCTGAAACATTTTTTAAAAAATGAAATTTTAAAACATGTCCGACTGGTTTTAATTCTGTTGTTTTTGGGTCTTATATTAAAAACGTGTCTTCGCGTTTATGCGTCTTAAACTAACGCTACATCACTGTGTCTTTGCATACATACATCATTTCTTCCACGTCCATATTGATATATCTTTTCATGCACGCATGTTGATTATTTCAACTGTTAACATCTCCATCTTTAAGGATTTTTTGGATTTATTTATGTCATGTCTTTTTCGTTGGATACCTTTATACGTATTTTTTTTAATTTTAAATTTGACAACAAAACCAATTTTTGATTTTAAATGATTAACATGTCTCAAACAAATGAAGGAATATCGAAGCAAGCTTTGGATTCCAGAGGTTATATACAAAACGCTCTTACGGCTCTATAAAAAGCTTTTATACAAAATACGCGAGAAAAAAGTGTTTTCTACGGCTTTCAAGTAAGTATGCAAGTAAGTGTTTAAGAATAACACTACAGATGAACTAGCTCACAGAGGTCTTACGCTTAGATCAGCTACGTAAAAAGAAGAAGTTATTATACCTCTACGCAAACGGCGCACTGAATTCAGTCCCTATGATATGGAATGCTCTCCCTGCAGAAGAGCGAAACTGTGAGAGTGAAATGATGTTTCGGAAAAATCTTTAAACCCACACGTTGAAAATAAAATATTGAAATTGGAACACTTAGAAACCTTAGAAATTAAAAAAAACGATTCATAATAAGAAAAAAATAATTAATAACCAAATAAACAATATTTCTTGTAGTTCTCTCCTGTCTAACTTTGAAAATGTTGATATCAAATTACCACCCTTGTAAGGAAAGAAAGACTTGATTTATTGGGCCCACGTATAAGTATTTAGTAAACATGTTAAAAATAAAACAGGAATTAATTCATTAGTTACGTAAACCTTGACGAAGAAGCTTGTTTGCTTTGAAACCGGTTGGTGGAAAAAAAAAAAAAAAAAGTTAGTGGCTAAAAAGTTGTTTTATTTGTTTTATTTTAATGAATAACCACAAAGTTAGTGCTTCAAATATTAACTTTATATGTTAAATTTATTTATTTACTTTGTAAAGTGCCCTTTGGGTATTGCATATCGAAAATAGCGCTATATAAGTTATCCTTAATTATTATTTATTTTATTTATTTATTCATTTATTTATTTGACGGACTTATGCAGTCCATTCTAACGATGGTAAATACAATTTCTTATAATAGATACAGGCACTAATAAAATAAAATACAACTAAATAAAACTAAAGCTAAGACAAAAAAAAATTATTACCTCAAGACAACATCTGGTCTATCTTAGTGAATTTTTAAAACTATAAAGACTAACAACAAAAAAGGCTAGATTTTGTCTCGAGTTTACAATACAACACAATCGGGACATTGGTGCATGCAAGCCATAGTTTGTGCTGTGTTGATCGAGGAACAGCACATTATTATTTCGCAACCGGCAGATTGGAACATTGAATGCCACTTGTTTTAGGAACGATAATACATCAATTAAGCCATTCAGCCAATTAAACATAAATATGGAGTCAATGTTATTTCTACGTTTTTGTAGACTTGAGATTTTTAACATTGACTCCATTTCTCCATAAGAGTAGTCTCCCCTCTCGAGGCCAATCATTCATGCTAGTTTTCTTAGCAAAAGATGTTGCATCGATTCGATATGATTTATCCGGCATACATAGAAGGGAGACCAGATCACGGATACATATTCTAAAAGAAGACGAACAAGTGAGCAATATAATGTTTAGTTAGTAAAGTCACTAGATGTCCTGCTAACAAAACCCAAGAGTTTAAGTGACTTTTCAATCATAGTATCAATATGTTCATTAAAGGTAAGTTTTAGAGGTCATTAATAGACTTGACTCCATCTAAATTAATATTGTCTATTTTGTAATCAAAGGAGACAGGTTTTTTCATTCGTTTTTCATAATGAATGATTGCTTGATATATGTACATCTCTTTTACAAGCCCCTCGAAGGCAATTAATTTTAAAAGATTCATTTTTTACATTAAATGAGCGAATAAAATACGTAGTTTTCATGCAGTTTTCCAACACAAAATACACCTAGGAAAGTTCGTTTACTCTCCACGAATGCGTCAACTGTTGCGCGTTATTCCTGATAATCGCCAGTAATCTGGACAGCGAATTACATCAATAAAAAACAAACATTTTATTTATACTACTCCGAAAACCACTCATATCTATCGTGCGCTCCTGTGAAAACGGCCTTCATATTGCGTGAGGCAAGGTGATATCTGTTGTTCCGTCAGAACCGCCCTGTACTGTTATATCGATTGGTCTTTCGTCTCCTTTCCTCTTGTTTTCTCTCGTTCTTCTATCAGCCTGATTTTAAATGTTCTACAAAGTTACCTACAGAAACGTATTCTTACGTCGCGTTACTTCTAATCCTTGTACTTAGCATACAAACTTCACAATTTAGTACGTTTTTTACACATTGACAACGTCCTGAAATTCGACCTGAAAAGTACAAAAAATATTCGAGATGTTAGATCGGTCCTAACAAACACCACTTTATCCGAAATACGAAAAAAATAATCTTATATTTATTTTATTTTATTAATAATGCATGTTCAACTTTACAACTACATAAATACATTTGTTTTAGAAATTCTCATGAAAAAAAAAATTTACTTATATAAAATGCGAGTAAAAATATAAGAAAAAAAACCTATTAAAATTCCTTGGATTTTCTCTGCCGTTCCGATGCACAATGTATTTTTCTGGGTTATTATGCCGTGTGTCGTTCGCACTCTTTCCCAACGTTTCGGATCGTATTGCAACGTCCATCATCAGAATTCATGTAATTTGTGTTGATACCTTATTTATGTAGCATAATGTTCTTGGAAAATCGACACTATCGTAATTGTTGCTATATGTAGCTTGTTCATATAAAATTTGTGTCGTTCATGATCTACGCCACCGCACCCCGTCATCTCTGTTTATATTTTCAAAATTCGTATGCCTAATCTTGGGCCATTTTTTTTTACGTTATAAACAGAACAGTAAGCATGCACAGTTCATAGCAGTGGTGAATGATGATTTTATTTACAGGTAAGCTATAAAAAAATATCAAATATGTGTACCTACATAGAAGGTACATTATATAATATAAGTAATATATACTATAAATTAATATTTTTCAGTGGTTCTGTGTGATATAACAACTCCTATTTATGAAATCAACTCAAACGACGTAACTTCATGATATATTATATTATAATAGATTCATCATCCATTATTCTAGTACATAACTTATTAAAAAATACATTTTAAAAAAATCTCTGCGAATTCAGTCGATATTAAATATTCAATTGAAATTTCAACTGGCCGAATTGTTCTAGAAATTAATAGTGCTAAAAACGGCCACGTCGAGCGCCATATGTCCTGCAATATGACGCATGAAAGTAATTATGGTCTTATGTCAAAAGTACCATCTCAAAGAAAAATAGCCATTAAGAAATAATGTTTTCCAAATCAAGAATGTTCAAATAATTTATGTAATCTGCAAGTTTAATCTAGGAGAAAAAACCCGCACGGAGTTAAGACATTCAAAATAAAGTAAACTTTTTTGTATGAAAAAATAAGCTAAAATAATCAGCTAGTTTCTTGGCTCACTGCAGGCGCTGGGCGCTCTTTATTAATATTAATATTAGAATAAAAATTCAAATCGTGGAAATGATTTAAAATTTCAAAAAAAATATTTATTTGTTTTTTTGCAAATAAAATTACAGTAAAACATAATTATGGTAAGACAAAAAAAATTGTAAGCTGCGCATAATTGCTTCTATACACGGTTCGTCCCTGGTTCGTAGATATTTTTGGCGCTATAATAGATAACGGGCAGTTTCGCAATTGACAAAATGAGCGGTCTTGTGACGACGTGACTACTACAATATATTATTCTGCGATTTACAATCAATATCAAGTTTATTAAATAACATGGATGCTGAACCTTATTGAAAGTAAGTATTTCCAGAAAAAAAACGTGAACTGAAAAAGTGTAGTCAAACAAATAAGACCGAGGATAAATAAACTGTCCCTAAGCAACAACAAATATGCGTTGACATTTGAAGTTGACAATTATAAAAATAGGACGAGTCCTAATTTTTCCAAATTTGACAGATTTCACCCAATACACCCTAACATCATAATCAGCCAATTGGTGGAACATTTCAGGGAATTGAGGTTATGGCAGCATTGAAGCAGAACGATTTACTACTATTCTTCTTCATTTTGTTAACTGTTTACTATTTTTTTTGGTTATATTTTTATTTCCCTCTTTTTCAGTTCCTTTCTGGTTTACCCTTGAATGTTTTCTTTCTTTAGTATTGTATAAATCTGTTTCATTTTTATATGAAATATCATAATCATCTTTCCCTTTCCGCACCTAATTATGCATTAGGACCAACTATCACATGCACTTGCCCATCCCTAGGCTCCATAGATATGGCAATCAGTATGAGGACAAGGCTGATATATTTGGTTCTGGACTTGATAGTTATAAAACGAGTCTGATTTCTTTTTTTCTCTCGCAATGTTATTCTTTAACTTTTCTTTATATTTAAAATGTTTTTCCCTTTTTTTTTTCATATTTCTGTATTTATTTCGTTAATATTTTTGGTTCTTATGTGTATTTACTTATTTGTTACTATTGTTATAGTTATGCAATTTTATAATTTTTTGTTATGTTTTTATATACGTTTTTTTTTTCATATTTATATTCAATATATGTTAAAGGTAATTTATGCCGTTTATGTAAAATAAATAAATAAGGCCCGGCATTTTTTTTTAAAAAGATAAATACTTGAGTTCTTATTATTTACTCAAATATTTAAATTTTCTGACCATTTCCTAAAAGTCGTAAATAACTTGTGCTAGAAAAATGGAAATCGAGTTGTGGTAGAGTGAGATTTGAACCTTGGACCTTCGGCCAGCGAGTCCACAATACTACCACGGGACCACGATCCGGTTTTGGTTACATTGGTACACCAATTTCAGTGTATCTTGATATTTTTTGTTACACGAAGGGAAGAATATCAGTTTTACCCTTTAGGTACTAGTCCAGGGACTATGAAATAATTTAGTGTTCAAACACCTTTTAAAATAAATACGCAAAATAAATCGAATGGAATATCCATTTTTTTTCTGATTTTTACGCTTTGTAATGGTGGTATGGCTGCTTGAGTATTGCACTACCTGCCCAATTTAGCTGAAATAAAATATTTTTTTCATTTTTACAGGACGCAATACTTATTAGGTAAAATCTTGCACAAGATCTTATACTATTTTCTGACCCATTTAATACGAGGTTAAGATTGTCGACACAATTTTTACAAACTTAAAGAGTCTCTCTCGCGGCACAGCGAGGTTTCTCGTCTTATGCACGTGTAATGAAAAAGATTCATGGACTTCCCTTTGCAATGTTGATAATTGCCATTTTAAAGCAATTTGCTCTTGCACTGATTTACACACTTCTTAACACACAACTTTTTTTCACTAAAAGTAGGTTTATCTTAAAAACGCTTGTAAATTTGATATTTTGGTGCACAATTTTAACACGTCTTTTCGGAAAAATTTGTTGATTTTGTTTTTTTTTTTTCAAATATTGTTTCTATTTATTTTTCAAAAATATTTACAAAATAGTCTTAAATTAAAGTCCTGCTGAGTTGCATACATACAACTCGTCAGCAGGTTCTTATAAATTGCATAAATTATTCACACTTAATTTACATTAACAATAATTTCACTTGAAAAACATTACATATTACATTATCAAAAATTAAAAACTATCACTAATACAAAAAACTTTTTTCTATATACCATAATTTGAGCAAACGTCTCACTCCTATATTTACTGAGTATTTTTAATATTGTTTGGTAACATGTTAAATATTTTAGGTATACTGTATTGCAGTGTCCTTTTGTCATATTTATTGCAATATCTAGGAAACAGCTAGTTCTTCTATACTAGTAAACCTCGTGTTGTAATCATAAACCAACTTGTGTTTATACTCGGAGTGCGACGCATGCTGACAAATTAATTTGTACCAAAGTAGAGCCCTAACAGATAATTTATTTACAGATTTATACATCAATGATATTGAAATTGATGATATTGGTGTCTCTGGCGGTATACATCTTTATGAAGTTGCAATTTGATCATAGAATTTTGCAAAGTTTGAATAAAATTAATATTAGTTTCACGTGATAACCCCCAGAAAGTTATAGCGTATCGTATAATTGATTCAAAGAGAGATAAATAAATAATTCGTAAAGTATTAACAGGGACATAATATTTTATATAAACATTCTATTACTTATTGATATTAATCGCTTACACAATTTTCTAATATGTACATCCCATTTAAAATTACAATCTCAATAGTAGTAGTGGAAAGCGCCAACCGCTATTGCACAATTAAAATAGATTTAGATTTGTTTATTTATGACAAAATACAAGGTTTTTAAACTTTACATATTGAATTGCATTATATATTTTATTTGAACGAAATATTTTCAATCAGCAAAAGCAATATAATAACACAATAGTTCAAAGAAGTCGATAAAATAACATCACTCCTTAGAAAGTGAATTGTAAAAATGTATTGCTGTGTACACAAAACTGTTTCTTTTTCTGTTAGTCCTAGGTTGTTTGCAAGTTAAATTATTTGATGCTCTTGTATCAATAATAAATGCAATAAGAAATAATGTCATTTTAAAACTACTTTTCATTTGCCTCATTCACTTTTTTTTATTTTTTTATTTTTTATTTATTTATTTTTTACATATTTATTACAGCAATTTACAAGAAATTATTTATACAACAAATGAATTAAGTAGTAAAAGTAAACAAATATATTTTGTATTTTTGCTATTGGTTCATCTAAACTGCCTAACTAGGGTTAGCTTTCCCGTTCTAAGGCAGTTACTTATGTATTTTGTAAAAATATTAAAAATTAATTACAGTTATATCATTATGTGTGCTTTTTCAATCTTAAAAGTAAACAATAAATATCCAGAGAAAACGTAAATAATACCAAAATCTCTATATCCTAAGTTTTAAGTCATTACTAGTAAAACATGAAATCAGCTTAGATCCTTCTACATCGGACAACAATTTTTCTGACTCCCGACGACCAATATGGATTAAAAATGCAGTCAACACCTTCCTCAGCCTGGCAATCCCACCACACTTCTATGAATCTGGGATAAGATTATATACCCTCGGGCCTATATAATATTGCTGCCTTTGAGCCAAAAAAGTATTAACTCTTCTCTGTAGAATCAGATCTTTATTGGAGTGTCTAGTATTATAAACATGACAAACCCTTGCGTATTTTTCCCTGTTGAGATGTGTGACCACTACTGACCTCAATATATACTGTTGACGAATATCCAGCACTTGAAATTCTTTGAAAAGCGAATCACTCGAGTGTCGGTATGAATTTTTTTATATAACTCTTATCACTGATTTTATAGCTGCTAAAGCCATAGTCGTTTTAGTGCAGCTTCCCCAGCCAATCAGACCATACGTCAGTATTGAATTTACCAATCCATAATACAATTGTTTAAGTTCTTTAATCCTTAGTTTATTTCTTAAAGGTATGAAAAAATTAATCAAACGTTTTTTTTTATTGGAAATTTCTTCAGTTTGTAGGTTCCATCTCATAAATTTATCTATTTTTAAACCCAAATATATTACACTAGTGACATTTTCCAATATTGTACATTTATAATTTATATTATTTATGCAATGATGTGATTTTAATTCATACTCAGAGTTTGGTTGTCCCACCGAAGCTGGTCTGAAACAGATAAACTTTGTTTTTTCTGCATTGTGAGTAAGCAAACTGTCGTTCAACCAAGTGTTTACCTTCATCATATATTTGTTGGCTTTGTCATGAACTTCTGCCCAATTTGGGGCACTATATATTAATACTGTATCATCAGCGAAAAACATTATTTTTCGAAGAGATTCACTCCTACAAAGTCCGTCAATATATACTAAGAACACTAAAAACATTAAACTGTGTTATTAATTTTGCTGTTTGTCGCTTTTTGTAAATCTAGTTTGGACCATCAGAAGTTTCCTTTTATCAATTTTGAAAGGGTTGATTTATGGAATCGTGATGAATTTTCCTTATTTGCTCGGAAAATGTTATACCGGCAATTTATATTACAGAATGTTCTGGAACACAATGGAAGTGAGCATTACAAAAGTTAAGGAGAAAAATTCAACAAGATCATTTTTGCTTTGATTTTCGAACTTCTTTAACTAAAGAAACGTTTTTCGTGGAAATAACTTTATTAACATATTACAACAGAGATAAAGAACATTTAAGAGAAGGTAATATAGAAGTCTAGGCATCTACAGGACTTATGACCCGTCAATGGCCGGTTTAAGTGGCCACTTTACACACAATGTTCTTCATCTCTGTTGTAATATGTTAATATAAACAGCTCCCCGGAGAGTTGAATCCAGTTTTTGTCTACAAACATTTGGACAAACTCAAAATATTGTTGATAAATCCGCCTGGTCCCTGAAGAAGTATAGAAATTGAAAAATTAACGTTTTCAGGCGTTGCCTAGTATGTAGGTGAAATAATTCAATTAGATGAATATCACTCGCATAAATAAAGGTTTTAGCTCTTAAACTTCACAACCATCAACAGATGAAAGAATTGAAGGAACAAAGATATCCAAAGTGGGCAGAATGGTGAATGTTACAAAGTGTGTAAAGTGGCCACTTAAACCAGCCATTGACAGTTCATAAGCCATGTAGATGCCTTGACTTCTATATTAGCTTCTCGTAAATGTTCTTCATCTCTGTTGTAATTGGTTTATTTAAACAGCTTCCCAGGGAGTTGAATCTAGTCTTTGTCTAAAAAAATTTGAACAAACTCAAAATATTGTTGAAATAATTTTAGTAATGGGTACTAACGTTAATATCGATTGTGTTCTTCTTTTGTTAATTTTTAGTCGAATAGCTTTTTCATTATTTTATTTTTATTTTGTTTCGTTTGTTGGTACACGGCACAAATACCTAAAACAAACATAAACATAACGTCGGAATCGTAGAATAACGACTAATGTGTGAAAAATACGACATGGACTTTCTTTTATATTTGATATCAAAAAAGGTATATAAAGGCTTATTTTCCAGGTTTGAAAAAATTGTAGACACATCACTAACCCAATTTTTATATGTTATTATATGTACTAATCAAATATTGGCATAAAGTGTCTTTAGAAAAATTAACCGCTCACATGTAAAGTTGAAGAAAAACAGATGCGTTATTGTTCTACGATCCCGGTGGTATACGAGTATACATTGAACATGACAGGGTTTTATATAAAACTATTAAATAATACAAAAACAGTATAGTTATACATATAACACAGTTTTGAAAATGATATTAATATATTATAACAGTATATGCGTTAAATTATGCTTAACATATTCAGGTTGATAAAAATAAAGATAACGCCGTAAATTAGAAAAAGCAAAAATCATTCATTCGTAATTCGTTGATATTATTGCAATGTCTTTTTTTATTTTTTATTTATTTACAATTTTAAAAACCTTAGGGTTACATTAGAAATTTAATATTGTCTAGTCATTTTATGTCTCGTCTAGTCTAGTTAGTTCAGTCATCATGTGCTTTTTCAGATTGATTTTAATTTTGTCTCCATTAAAAGTTTTCAAGTAGTAAGGTAGGTCGTTGTAGTGTTTAAGTCCATTATGTAGTATTTTTGACTGTCCTGTGTTTGTCTCTGCTTTTTCAATATGATAGTGTTTTTGTTGTCTGGTGTTATATTTATGTATGTCAGCATTTTTGACTAATATTATGTCGTCGTCTTGTTTGTTTCCCAGTGTTATTTTGTGCACAATTTTTAAGGTCTCAATACTGAATGTACTTCTAATAAGTTATGTTCGTTGTTTCTTAAACGTAGTAATTTATTTTAACGTTCTAATATAATTTATAATACAAAATAGCAATGTTCAGATATATGTACAAATCCTGTTACCGTGTTTTAACCAGAAACCACAAATAAATAACTACTTAGGTACTTAATTACTACCTGTGTTCAATAATTTTCCTTAATTTATATATTTGTAGGTAGGCAATCTTGAACTCATTCCAATATGGCTTTTTTCATGCCTATATTAGAGCCTTCCATTTCATAATAATAATGAGAATAATAATTCTTTGTTAACCATAATATACAATGTCATATATACAAAAATAATAACAAACGGACTAATTGCCACCTGAAATTTCTTACAGTCTAACCAAAATTAAATTTTAAAAAAAATTAAAATTAATTTCAAAACCAAAAAAAATAAATTAAAATTAAAAACAAATAAATGAAGAAGTTCAGAAAAACGCAAACAGTAAAAACATTACACAAGTTTATGGTGTATATTGTTACTTTAATTATATTTAATACATTCAATTTTTTCTATTACATCTTCCAAATATTCATTTATAGTAAGGAAACATTTATTGATTAGAAACGCGTTTCACACACCTCCAGTATTTTTGCCTTAATTTTATGGGGGAGGTTATTATATATTTTTACTGCCTTGCATACGGGCTCTCTTTGTATAATTGATTGTTTCGTTAATGGAATTTTTAATTTACTTTTATTCCTGGTGTTGTGAAAGTGTATTTTCCCCAGTGTACTAAAATATTCTGGTCTTGATTTAACAATAAGGCAAAGTTCCATTATATAAATACCCGTCACTGTTAATAAATTTAATCTTATAAAAATTGGCTTGCATGTAGCCAGGTAATCAGCATTTACTATTTCCCTAACACATATTTCTTCAATTTTAAAAACATCCTGTACATTAATAGAGTTTTGCTAAAAAATTACACCATATTTCAAAAATGAATTTACATATGCATAATAAGTAGACATAACATATTCATTTTTACTATTTTATTCAGTTTTTCTAATACAAATATATCACTGCTTATTTTCGCGACAACAGTCTTTACGTGTTCTTTGCAGTTTAAGTTTTTATCTTATTTAATACCTAAAAAGAACAGTGAGAAGTGATGTTTATTATTTTAGAGTTAATTTTTAATTTAAATTTAATGGAAATGCTTGATTTAGCCGAAAGAGTATAGTTTTTGTTTTCTCTGTATTTAAAGATAGGTTTATAGATGCAAATCAATTTGCTACTGATAGACGTTTTTCACTTGTGTCTATGGAAATATTTTTTTAATCACCTGTGCAGTCAAAAAATTATGCTGTATCATTCGCAAAAATAGTACAGTATGTTTTGACAATTTTAAGTAGCTCATTTATATGAATTATAAATAGTAGAGGCCCTAAAATACAACCTTGTGGTACAACCTTTTCCACAAATTTCCAATCAGATTCAAATGTTTCTTGAATATATTAATGCATTATCAATTTGTAAATAACTTCATCAGATCCTTATCCGCACCTGATTGTGTATAGAGCACCGTATTGGAAAATTACTACAACGATCTTAATCATCTCTTCTTTGTTAGAACAGAAATATTACAGAGTTAAACCTTTGAACTTCAAACATATCTACACTTAAATTTTCAAGGCTCTAATTATAAGACTGAAAAGTTCTGCCCAGGTTACGTTTAAATGTTAGAGAATGAATTAATTCTTACTGCAATTTACTTTATTGTAAAAAGCTTTTATTTATTTTTAAAGTGCAAATTGAGGGTTCGTCAATTTATGTTATTGTTCTAAGTGTATTTATTATGGTAACTTACTAATTAATCCCAACCCTAAGTAAACAAAGGTCAAAGGACAACCCTCACATCGTACGCTGTGTCGTCCCCAAACTTGTGGTCACATAAATTCAACTACACAGTTGTGTACTTTGTTTGTCGAGGGAAATTTTAGCCATTCATGTGCCATAATTCATTTTTAATTCGATGGTCATTAAAACGAAAAATATTTCATATTACAACGATGTTTCTTCAAACGTTTGCAGACAAGCCTCTCCAGTCACACGGACGTACTTTAGAAATATTGTAGTTTTTTTCATACCCGCACATTGCAAAGCAACTTTTGAATCTCTTTATTTTTAAGAGGTGTAAGATTTTCGCTTGTAAATTTTTGATAGAATGGGTTTTAATTTTTTTTTCTGAGTCACCAATATCGAGCTTTTGTAGTTTGTTAATATGGGAATCTCAGTTGAAGATGATAAAATAATACGACGTTACCCTTCGACGAGTACTCGTATTTATTGCATGTTGAAGATAATATAAATAATTATGCAATGAAACGCCTGAGTAACGCCGATAAATGAATTTAAAGTACTCCATGACTGAACCGGACTTTACTGAACTACAACGGTACTACTGATGGAACCTCAGTGTGCTACTCCTTTTATGATAGTTGTCCAATGTTCATCTGAACAAAACCATTCTCTTTACTTCCGAAAGGGGAATTATGGTCAACTTTTACTTTCCTTACTGTCAGCAATTCGACATCCGTGATAGGTTACCAGTATTTTGGATACTTTTGCTATCATTTTGTTTACGAACAAGAAAATATATGATTCACGTTCTGTACTGTCCTCAGGTGAATAACAGGTCAGGCGAGAGTGGGTATTGGTTTCCGGGTGAGTCCCACACAGGTAAAATAATTTAAAAAATATGAATCATTAAACAAAGAATTGCGTTTGATATACTGCGTGTAAAGTGATGTTCAAGTAATCGATTTTTTTTTTGCATTTTCGCTAAAACTATTTTTCAGTAAGAAAATTAGATTTAGATTAGAAAATAATATGAAAATAATACTTTTTTACCACAATTTAGTCGAGCATTAAAGTAAAAAATGGAAAAATCTATTACAAGTAGTAATTTAACTTACAAAATAGCTAACAGAAATGAGTGTTCTGTCCCATCAAATAAGGAAAAAATGTTAATTATTATTTTTATATTCATTTAACTTTTTGTACATAATGTTATTTGTACATTGGCGGGCTTATTGCCAAATGGCAATTTCTTCCAACTAACCAATAAAATAAAAGTTTTATTTTTATAATTCAAGTTACAGAACATATTCAATAGAAAAAAAAAGAGTAAAAAGTGAAAAATAAATAAAAATAGAAATAAACGTATTTGTTTATAAATTGCCTTAAATCAAAACTATTACTCAATGGGAAAAAGGAAAAAAGAGGAAAGAGGAAAAAGGAAAGGAGGAGAGATTAAGGAAGAGAAAGGAGATGTTTCTTCAGACGTGATTTAAACAGAGATAATGGTAATAACATCTTTGATGGTGGATGGGAGATGATTCCACAGTCGAGCCGCATGGACACTATATGAGTTAGAGAAGAAAGAGGAATTGTGTATGGTTATTAAGAGAGTGCCTTGAGAATAAGAACGAAGAGGTAAACCATGAACTGATAAGCGTTGAAATTTTTCACACAGGTATATAGGAGCATTAGGACTATGAAGTACATTGAACAGAAGTGAGAGGGAGTGATAGTCTCTCCGCTGTCTAATTTTGAGCCATTTCAGTTGCCTACGATAATCAGAAATGTGGTCATAATAATAATACATACAAAGGGAAAAGTATGCGAACTCAGGCGTGAATCCTGCAGAGCCGAGTACGCGGGAAAAATGGGAGGATCGTTCAAATCTAGGATTAGCGAACACTTTCACAGTTGGAGAAATAACAAGTATAACCCCACGTTGCGAACCACCCTATAGAGCAGAGGCGAACCGTCAAAATAAGCGATTATGCACAGTTTACCATTTTATTTGCCTTTTTTTAATAATTTTTTATAGCAAATATATTTATGCGGAAATTTTTTTAATTATTAATATTTTTTGCTTTAAGTATTAACTTTGCAGTCAAACATTTTACTAAATGTTATTAAATATTTAGAAATAACCACTTACCAACTTTTCTGTCTGCCGCTTTCAATCAAATTGTAATGGTCACCCTAAACCTTTTAAACTCAAGACCCTCTCTCCAACCCCTCACCTTTTTTTTTCATCTATTTCTTAAACAGCATAAAATATTTTCAAAATCACACCAGTGCATGTTTGTCCTAATAAGTGCATGTGTTTATTTAAATGCATGTTGTGTAGGTTTTATATTTTTGAGCTACACTTATGGTGAAGGTAGATAGTGGGTTTCGCATGCTGGTTTAATTGGTGTCCAGACGAAGAGACGGGTACGTCTCGAAACCGGTAGATATAGGAAAGTCGGTAAGTGGTTATATACAAATATTTAATAACATTTAGTAAAATAATCATTATTTATGATAAATAACCACCACTAATACATTCAAACAAAAAATATCTATAAAGTGCACCTTATAGTTATTTATTTATTAGAGTTTATATAATTTTAAATATACAAATACATCAATACATAGAAAATAATAATAAACTCATATTAAATAAAAAATAATTAAGTTTTTACACTTGTTAAAAAAATTTCTTGAAATTACCTTGAATTTATTTATAGATATATTCGTTTTAATAATTTTTAGTTTATTGGGGAGATTATTGTAATTTTTCTTTTATTGGATTTTAATATTATTTTGGTATCTTAGTGACTTATTCATCTCAAATTATTTTATTTATTCTTGTTTATAAATTTGTATAATTTAATAATTTATAAAGACTTTCAGTACTGAATGTTGAGGGTTTATTTAAAATTACTATGATAATTAATCTTTGTTCTATTTTAAAAGGGTTTAATATATTGGCATATCCACCACCCCACCCCATTCAACAATACCATATTATAATAAAGATGTATTATTGAGTAATAAGCTAAATTATTGATTTTGAAAAAAAATCCTTAATCTAATAAATAGGTATATACATTTTCTCATACGTTTAACTAGTTTAACTAATTTAAGATTATAAAAAATAGTTGTGTATTTATTAGGTGTTTGCATATAACCACTTACCGATATTTCTATGTCTACTTATTCATAATTCCCTTTCCGCACCGAATGGTGCATAGGGCACTGCATTGGCACACCAATCGCAGCGTATCTTGAATCATTTTTGTTACATGAAGGTAAGATGATCAGTCTCACGCTTCAGGTACCAGTCTAGAGAATAAAAATTATATCTTTTAGTATAAAAACACCCTTTTAAATAAATATTTCATATCAACCATGTCAGGAATCAAACCCGAAACCTCTTGCATAACTGACAAACGCGCTGACGATTACACCACGAGGCCGACAATTGTCCACCAATTTAACAAGGATATCCCAGTAGATGCGTGAAAATAGAAAACTAACGTGTTGATTTGAAACCACATGCTTTTAGTAGGTAACACTAAGTGCTTGGCCACAGTGGCGAGCGTTTCGTGGCACGGCGCGGGCGCGAACGCGACGCGGGCCCGGCGTATTATACAAATGAAAACACAAACGAATATACAAACAAACCATCACGCTTCTCCCCCTTAGGTGTAGGCAGAAAATAAAACGCCCCATAAAATAACATTATTATCATAATTATTTAAATTTCTTAACTCCGATTCCCTTCATACAAGTCACCAAAGGACAAATTCCATAAGCGTGCATCTATCACCGCTTATTTAAAGATGATTTATAAAACTAATTTTACAAAGTCCTTAAAAGTAATGTTGTCAGGTTTATTTATAGAGCCACCTTTGTTTTACAACTGACATATGCAGCCAGAGTCTGGTGGAATAAAGCCAAATCTGGAAAAGGGAAATACAACATTTTTTAAACATTTTTAAAGCAATAAAGGTCTGTAAAAAAAACAGCCCAATTAAAGAAACATATTTTTGCTAATTATCAGTAGCATAAAAAAATTTAAATTCAGAATTCCCACAAAAACGGTGATTTCATTGGCCACGCCCCTAATACGTCACAATCCATGATTATTTTTTCCTGCCATTGAAATTTGTGTTGAACAATTACATGAATATTGACGTCACAACAACCAAGGCCACACACGTCGCGTTGTTCTACGAACGTATTTTTATTGTATTTTTTTCTATGTATGAAAACATTTCTCCACAATATCCATATTGATTTAAAAATACAATTAATTATTCTAAATTCATTTCATATATTTTAATCGGTATTCGTAGTATGTAATATTTCCCTATTGTTAATCGAACAATTTTGAGTGGCCAAATATTGCTTCTGCTAGCGATCTCGAATGCCTTTCCATTTTTGTTAATCCAAATAACGGGCTTTTGAAACCCCCATCACATTAGCATTAATGATATGTAATATACTAGCGGACCCGCCAGACGTTGTCCTGCCCGAGTTTGCCTGCTATTTATTACCTTGGAAAAATACTTTTTATTGATAAGTAGGTACCTAGGTACTTGTTTGTGATTAAATTCCAAAACTAAAAATTGATAATATTCAAATATTGAATTTAAGTAGGTACTTGTTTATGGTTGAATTCCAACCAATAAAATAAATATGTATTCAAATATGGCATTCTTTTTGCAAAAGTCAAACTCCGGTCTTTTCACCAACAGAAGGGTGTACTTATGTAGGAATACGATTTTTTAAAATGTATTGAATTTAATATTATTTTAGTATTATCAAAAATCTAGTAAAAAGAAATAAATGGATCAAAATTATAAGGAATTTAAGAAAAGAATCTGATTGAAATCCACAAAGAGCAAATGCTGTTTGTAAACATTCAAGAACAAACTTTTTTATACACAACAAAACAACATCTTTCCATTTTTTTGCCAATGCATTCTCCTCGAATGCAACCCTGGTAGATCAATGCATAAAACATGTATGCTCCTAACTTCTTTTTTACACACTCGATTGAAGGTTTTAATATCTACGAACACGCAAAGCGCAAAGATCTATATTTTTCTGAAAACCGCACGTAAATCGGTTAAGCCGTTTAGGCGAAGTTCAGTGACATCACATGTTCAGAAGAATTATATAAATAAAGATTTATTCTAATTTGTTTATTTATTAAATATACAAATTCGCTGGTCTGTCCTTAAACCGTATCTTTTTTGTGTTATTATATCATTGTCGACTATTTGTTTCTGTTAAATAAATAAAGCCAATAACAACACTTTTATGAAGAAATATATGTATTAGAAACTGAACCGAACGAAAATTAAAGATGTAGCAAAGACAAACAAGGGCAAAATGTAATGGTATTCAAAAACACAATTTACAGATAAGATTTTAAACTAACCCATGCCAATTTATTTTTATCCCACAGTGTTAATGGCGAAGAGATCTACGAAAAGTCGGAAGATCTGTCCCAAAGAATCTCAAGTTGTGTAAAGGATTGATTGATTTAACTTAACCTTAACAATCTTAATCTTAATAATCTTAACCTAAACAATATAAACAGTCTTAGAATCATAAAAACTATTAAACTGTTTCGGCTTTTTGGCGGCTGAACTTCCCCGAGCGACTCGGAGTTATGCCGCGCGGCAGCAATTTATATGCAGAAGAGTGAAATATTGCAGTGTAAAACCATCTTATTGACGAATATTCCATATAGACCCTCCCCGGAATCAAACCCAAGACCTCAAGCATGGTAGGTGAACATGCTGACCACTTCACTATGAAGCGGACTTGTCCCCTCTCGATTTCCTATTTTAGGAATTTTAAAATAATGTAAAACCAGTCATGTATAATATATTAATGCACAATGCGCGTAAATATACTGTATAAGATATTTTATTTACATCAAATCTCCATGAAAGTATCATACTTCAGCAGAGTGTTCATTCATTTTTTGAACCATTTCGTTTTACTTAATCCTGTTAATATTTTATTACAATACAAAATATAAATATTCAGAGAAACCTAAACTTATCAATTGTAAATAAAAATTCTTAAATACTTTTCCTTCGGGTTCATTGTCTATATTTGCGAAGTCTAGACCTTTTTCAATAATCTCAGTTTATACCATTTAGAAAAAGTGTATGCCTGTAATTACTCAACCGTTAGGTTGATAGAAATATAATAATAACCCTTTGAGAGAGTAAGAAAAGTGACTGAAGATAGAGTGTGGGACATACGAAATGGATTTATGAATGGAAGAGGATGTATGGATCAAATATTTGTTCTGCGAAATATGACAGAAAAGTTTCTGGCCAAACACCAGAAACTTTTCTGCGCATTTGTCGATCTGCAAAAGGCATTTGATAGAGTTGGCAGAGAGAAATTGTGGAAGGTTTTATCGGAGTATGGAGTGAATGGTAACCTGACAAGGGCTATTGCGTCTCTGTACAAGGACAGCACAGCATGTGTGAAGGTGAATGGTCATTCACATCGTGGTTTAACATTCCTAAAGGAGTCAAACAGGGATGTGTAATGTCACCATGGTTGTTCAACATAAACATCGAGAACTGTATGAAAGAACTGAAAGATTTAATAATGGGAGCAAAAATGAGTGGTATAACTATTAACTGTCCCCTGTATGCAGATAATGCCGTGCTTCTTGCTAGCAGCAAAGAAGACCTGCAATTCTTGGTAACAAAAGTCTACGATGTATGCAAGAAAAGCGATTTGCTTATGAATGTTCATAAATCGAAAGTGATGGTTTTTGAGAGGGATAAAAATATAACTAAATGTGAGATCAGTGTGAACGGAGATATTCTAAATCAGGTAGAAGAATTTGTGTATCTGGGAAGTATGTTTACTAGGAATGGATAAACCGAGAAAGATATTAAAAGGAAGGTGAGTGCCGGGAACAGGGTGAACGGTGCACTGAAATCTACTTTGGCAAATAAATGTTTATCGCAGGAGGCTAAACTAGCAGTTCACAACGGAGTTCTAGTGCCGACTCTAATGTATAGGAGCGAAGTATGGAATTGGAAAAATGATGATAAAAGTAGGTTAAATGCTGTTGAAATGCGATCTTTCAGGTGAATGTGTGGCAAAACGATGTATGATGATACAAATGTCGAGATCCGTAAACTGTGTAAGGCTGAGATATGCATTATCGACAGAATCAAGAAAGGGGTGCTGCATTGGTTTGGACATGTAGAACGAATGGACAACAAAACAACAGCTAGAAGGATCTACGATGCGAATGTTGATGGATGCAGAAAACGAGGAAGGCCGAGGAAGACATGGCACAAGCAAGTCCATCAAATACTTGAAGATGGACATGTCAAAAGTAGGAATAATCGGCGTGCGTGCATGAGAAGATGTATGAATGTAGAAGAAGCGAGGTCTGTATGCCAAGATAGAGTGATATGGCGTTCTATCCTCTCTGCCTACTCCTACGGGGAAACGGCGGGTTTGTTTATTTGTTTGCTTGTTTAATAATAACCCTTAACTTGACCAAAACAATTTAAAGTACTGGCGATGTTTGAGTATGTCCAAATGCTTGCAGACTGGCTGGATTTCCTCCCTTGGGAGTTATTCATATTTAATTTATAAAAAAATAAAATTCATAAAGTTATTTTACACCAGGAGTAACTGGTACCCGTCAGAGAGCATATTTTACATTTATTTATTTATTCATATAAAGATACATATTACAAACAAAATAATAACGTATCCCTAACTCCATGAGGCTACTCTAAGAGCCTTGTGTTGAGTTGAGATACAACAAAATAGAAAGTGAAAGCAGCATATTTAAAGAATACTACAATTAAAAATTATTACTCAAACATAAATTTCAATAAACATCTAGACAACAAGCTTAATAGTACTATATATGAATCTATGCAATATCTTTCAGCGGTCTCCTGCAATATATACACATAGCATTATTACATTAAATAAGATTAAGCCACGGTTAGAATGCGTCAATTCTTTTTCTTCTTAGTAATTTCCACTAAGCCATGCCTTTTAGTAGTAGGAAAGTGCATCATCATGTTCCACCATCCGCTTCTGTCTTCGGTACTTTTAGAAGATTTATAAAGAGTGACGCTAATTATTGTTTCTATCACAAGCCAATCTATACGTTACGATAGTGATGGTGTTTTTCTTGATTGCTATTACGTGTGTTTTTAGAACTTACTGGTTTTTCGGACAACTTCGTATTTATTAATTTTTCACGCCTTTAAGGCTTTTATAAGAGTTATAAAAATAAAATAAAAAACACAAAAATTTTAAAATACCGTAACAAAAAATAAAAGAAACAACAGTGCGTACGCATTTCTTTCATTAGCTTTTATGTTCCAGCTTGGACTGCATCAGCATAGACTGTTCCATATTCCAATTTACATGACTAACCTGCTAATGGTTGTGCCTGTTGAAAGGACTATCTCTAAGTCGAACAATATTACTTTGAACGATGACATTTTTTTACAAAATTCTCTTACTTTTTGCCCATATTATTCTCAAGATTTTATGTAGGTATACCTACGTGTTATTCTTGTATAGAGTTGATTTTCTTGACTTTTTATTTTTGTGTATAAATTTATCTGCCGTATGGTGTAATGGTCAGTGCGTTTGCCTACCATGCAAGAGGTCTCGGGTTTGATTTCCGACATGGTTGACATGAAATATTTATTTTAAAGGGTGTTTTTCAACTAAAAATATTTCATTATCCCTGGACTGGTACCTGAAGCGTAAGACTGATAATCTTACCTTTGTGTAACATAAATGATTAAGATACGCTGCGATTGGTGAGCCAATGCAATGCCGCATGCACCATTAGGTGCGGAAAGGGAATGATGATGATGATGTATGAATTAAGATACTATATTGTAATGTACATATTTTATTTTATGTAAATAAACGGCACTTAGTGCCTTTTGCATATTAGTTGCAAATACAGTTAAATATACATACAATGTTAGTATAATTATACGTAATATGTATTTATACCTATATTTATTTACATGACAATTGTAGTCTGCATTACTCTACAGGCTGTTTAACCCATCACGTAATGCAGGCTGTAAATACAAATTAAAAGTTAATGAATGGAAAGAAGATACTTGCTAATATGCCGATATAAGTACCAAAAAAATCCATGTTATCCGCAGAAGCCGTATCCAGCAAGCAAATTGCCCTATCAATTGGTGAATTCTGACTTGCATTTGTATGGCTTCTAAGTGTGTAAAACAGTGCATGATATATCGCTCTAGTATAATTATTAGGAACTAACAAACTGATCTCTTGCAGTATATTTGGATTAAATATATTTCCAGAGATCAGCTTGAGAAGAAATAATGTTTCCTTAGGAAAAATTGAAGAAGAGATTCGAGGGTGTTATAATTCAGCATCCCTGCTTGAAATAATGATGAATACAAGAATGGATAATTTTTATATTCTTTTAAGATAAAAGTGTCGCAAAAATTGCTTTTGATCCTTCTTTATTTTAAAAACGTGGTTTGATTCAATAAGGTTCTAAATGATGGAACATTATTCTAGTATGCTGCAAACTAGTGTATCATAGAATGTGTGAATTACAGTAGTATTATTGAATTATCTAAAGTTTAGAAATACAAATCCAAGCATCTTACTAGATGTATCTACAACACTAGTAATGTATTACCTTAACGTGAAATTTACCAAAAAAATAATACCAAGATTTTTAATTTGGTAATTGCGAGGTAAAACTACATTATTCATGTTGAACGGAAATAGAGATATTTTTTTGAAGCGAGTATACAAGATAACGTAGCATTTTTGTATGCTAAAAGGTTATTTGTTAGTTACAGACCAATGCCAAAAATTACTTTAATCATTTTGGAGGCAAAATGAGTCCTCAGCACTTTTAAAAATTTGAAAATCTTGACATTGTCGGCAAAGCGAAAGTTTTTGGAATTTTTGATCGAGTTACAAACACCATTTGTGAACGATAAAAAAAAATTGAAAACATTAAAAATAATATAATATTTATATTTTACTACATGTATACAGTTTTTTTTCTGTGTTCAAACGGGTGTAGAATACTATTATGTGTGTGATATAAAACCAGAACCCTGGACGAGTGTATTTGATTTCCCGAGTTATCAAAAAATACTTCATCATTTTTCAAGTAAATTTTTCGAACAAGGGCCCTTCAAAATAAACGAAAAACAAAGGATTGTTCTCAAAAGCCATTAGTTTCCTTTTTCACCTTTTTTTTTTGACCTTAACATAAATTAAGCCTCTCTTTGTTGATTCCCCTTCACCTTAAAAAACTTGAAAACAAAAGAATTTTTATATTTTTCCATACAAAAATTCAGCTTGCAAAGAAATCTGTGAGAATTGGATAAATTTACTAATTAATTGAAGTGTTTGAGTTTCATTTTGTGTTAAAAACACAAAGAAAGGATTCAAATAAATGTTTTTTTTGTTTTTGTAAACAGCACCAAATTTTATTCATGTATAAAATGTTATATGTAGATATGAAAAGCGAATATGTCAATTTAGATCATTATTATATCCCATATCAGCTCCTGATTGCGAATAGTACACCGCATTCGCTAACCAAATACAACGAATCTCGATCATATGTCAAAAAAGAAGTCAAGCTTATCAAGTCTTACGATTCAATTGCCAGTCAAGAGACAATGAAAAGCACAGAAAAATATATATTTTTTGAAAACTATTATTTTAACACCGTTTTAAGTTTGAAAAAAATTTTGTAGATAATTTTCTAGATAAAAAGATCTGGATTTAACTTCCAATGAAGTAATTAAGATATCACATTCTATCACTTCTTCACAATATTTTAAATAATCCCACTTCGCCTGTTTATCTGAGAGAGCTCATCCAACCTCTTTCACAACACGGACTATCTCTTCGTTCTAGTAACGAGAGAACCCTTTTAATACCCTGTCATCGCTCTAATTTTTTTGCCTCCTCTTTCACAGTAGTAGCCGCTCGATTGTGGAATAATCTACCCACTAATGTTAGAGACGCCCCTTCTTTATTTACATTTAAGTCAAGATTGAAATGTCACTATCTAAATATTTAAATTGTTCCTTTATCCTTCTTCTTTCCTTCCCATCCCCTCTCCTCTCTTCATAGTAAAGTGTTATTTTTTTTTATTTATATATTTATTTTTGTTAATCTTTGCTTTTAATTTTTGTATAAAATTGTAAGATTCAATATGTCCATGTATTTATAATTTTCTCAAACTTAACGGTTTGGGTAGGTAGGAAGAAATTGCCTTAAGGCAATATGCCCGCCCTTATATGTTTATTTATTGTATATGTATATAAAGTATCAAATAAAATAAATAAGATATGCATATTACATCAGAGATGGAAATCATTTTAGGATTAACGGGCATATTTGATTAGAGAATATGGAATTCTAGGCATTTATAGTGCATATGACCTATCATTGACTGGTTTGAGTGGCCACTTTGCACAATGACAATGACAATGTACCTACATGTATTCTTGAATGTATTTTTTTGTTTTATCGCTTTTAACCTTTTTTTGTATTAAACTGTATTTAAAAAATAAAAATGCTCGACTGGCGTTTAAATCATTTTTATGCAGTTTTATAATCGTTTATTTTTCAGATGGAATTTGAGGATCTTTTAGGCATTAACTAAAATATATGTCACTACAATAGTAACCTATATAATACACTGTCTCATAAGTTAGAATGTTTTCTTTACATATTTGAGTTGAAAAGCCAAGAACTACATTTAAAAAGATAAAAATTTCTTGGCCAGAGAAACAGCAAATATAAAATTTCCACAAGTTGATTCCAAAACTTATATTGCATATATTGCATATATTGCAGTCCAAAATGAAAATTTTGGGGATCATCCAAGTAACGTGACTTATAGAACATTCACAGTATACATAAATAAATAAGACGGCCTCCATGGTGCATTGGTTAAGACACTTGACTAAAGAATAAAAAGATTCTGGTTCGATTCCCGGTAGAAACATAAAAAAAATTAATGTGGTTTTTCTTAAGCCTTAGTGTTCTGAGCTGCAATTCACGCCAGTTGTAATAAATAAAATATCTTGCACAGTGTCGACACTTTAAGTTTTGCAAAGTTCAATTAAAGCAGCTTTTTTATATTATTTTTGTAATTAGGCATTCGAATCAAAGTTAAATGAGGGTGGCCTTTTCAAACGCTTTTTCACCTTAATTTATTGCTTCAGAAACGGAAAATATTTTTGAAAATGGAAAATAGAAATATGGGCATTTACAGAACTCACGACTTGTCGTTGGCTGGTTTAAATGGATTCCAAATGTTTGTAGATACATTGGATTGCACTTGCTAGGGAGTTTATATATTACAAGAGAGATAAAGAACATTTTAAAGAAGGGTATATAGAAGTCTAGGCATTTACAGGGGATTAAAACCTGTCATTAGCTGGTTTTATTTAATTTATTTTTGATAATTTTTTTACCTAACCCACTTTACACACTGTGTAAAATTCACCATTCTTTTTAAATTTCTTCAACTTTTTCATCTGCTGTTTTTTTTAAAGTAAAAAAGCTGAAACCTTTGGATGAAATAGATCTGGCTTAATTATTTCATCTACTTGACAATACGTTTATGTACTGTATGACATTCATCGTCATATCTGTTGCAATAAATTTAGACCTTACTAACTCCAAGGGAGTGAAATCCAACCCGTCTACACACATTTAGATATACTCAAAACATTGTTAATTTAAGTTAAAGTTTATGTTTTATTGAAGCAATTTTTTCAAACGCTTTCTGTTATTAAGTATTAGATTGCAAAATGTGTAATTTATTTAACCTTTCCCAATCGTTTGTAATTTTTCAGTAGATAATTAGCTTTACACATCATTAGTACAAAGCTGTCCAAATCGGATATTGAATACAGTTCTATATGTGAATTAAAACCATGCCTCTGGACAAGTGGTTCCGACGAGGTGGCAGTAGATCAACAGTGGTGCATAAAGCACTCTATTTGTAAACCGAAGGTGGCGTAGGTATTTCGACTCAAGGAACAATGAAATACTGCAGTTTATAATACTTATGAAATCAATATTTCACGTCCACCCTGCCAGAAATCAAACCCAGGACCTCAAGAAGGGTAGGCAAATGCATTAACCACCATACAACTAGCCGAACTTATCTGAACTCTATTTCTGACTCAAGACTTTTACCTGAGAGCAGCCATCGAGTCGAAAACACTCGTCTGGGGTTCTGGTTCTATTTTGCGCACGCAACTGTATTTTTCATTCTCTCAGGTAAGTAGATAAAGGTCCACCCCTTAGTGTAGTAGTTAGCAAATTCACCTACCTTGCTTGAGATCCCAGATTCAATTCCTGGCAAGGTTGATATTTCATCATATTTTCGTCCGCTGCATGGTCTTGTGGTCAACGTGTTTGCCTACTTGGTCTCGGGTTCGATTTCCGACAAGGTTGACATGAAGTGATTATTTAAAAGGTGTTTTCTTCCTTGATGATTTTCCAATTGCTTAAATTAACTGTTCACCATGTTGATGTGCCATTTGTTTGTTTTTTTATTGTTATTTTGTTGATGTGTTTCTGATTCTATATAATATTTGTGATGATCTACTCATGTGTATGTGTCAACTAACTGCTCGTTCCAACTCAACACAGGACTTTTAGTCCCACGGACTTATGTGTAATAAGCTGCTTTTAAGTAAATAAATAAATAAAAAATTACCCTGGAATATTTCAGTCTTTGGATCGGCACCTGAAACGTCAGACCAATTATCTCACGTTCGTGTAGCAAAAATGATAAAGATACACCTCGGTTGGTGTACCAATGTAGTGTCCTATGTACCATTATGTGCGGAAAAAAACGAGAATCCTGTTGTGGTACCGTGGCTATTATCTCGGATTTTGGATTCACGGATCAAAGGTCCGTGGTTCAAATCCCACTCTACCCCAACTTGATTTCTACTTTCTAATAGTGAGTTATTACAACTCGTTAAAAATGGCCCTTAAAATAAAATATTTGAATATTCATAAAATCATAAGATACCAAATATTTTTTTACAAATTAAAAAAAAATAGTTTTCAATTATGATATTCTATTGTACTTGGACTGGTATCTAAAAATAAAACTAGTAACTTCACTTTATGAAACAGTTTATCGAGATAACTGCATTTGGTATTTTAATGCAGATCATGAGGTGCCGATAAGGGTAAGATGATGATGAAGATACATATATTTGATCTGTGTTTAGAAAATCAATTTTGAAATAGAACTTAAATATTTTTTTCATATTACTTAAAGTATCTTAAAAATTAAAAAAAATAATTTTTTTCCTCTTCCGAAACAATGTCCTTCTCTGTTGCATCATCAATTTCTATGCGCCCTTTAATTTTCCGACTCCCATTTGCAGTTTAAAAAAAAACAAAAAATTAATTGTAAAAGTAAACATGAATAAAAATTGAGATTAAAAAAAAAAATATCTAATAAATACAAAAAAATCACCACGCTACAATTTGTGGCTTGTTGGTGAAGTTTGCCTTTATAGAAATTAATCCTACTTAAATAGAAATATATATTTTTATACTAATAATAACATAGGTAAAATATTAACAAATTGTAAAGATAAGGATAATAAATTAAATCGTTCGGGAATTTATAAATTAAATTGTTTAAATTGCCCAAATTTCTATATTGGAAAAACTTCACGTAAATTTAAAGTTAGAATCAATGAACATATAAGATGTCTGAGTAATAATAATTTTTCAGAATTCGCAAATCATCTTATATCCGAAAACCATGAATTTAGTCAAGAAACGTGTGTAGAAATTTTGCATGTCAATAAAAATGGTTTTCGTTTAGATAATTAAGAACGATTAGAAATAAGTAAATCCATTTATCGAAAACTTCAAATAATAAATAATCAATTAAATTTAACTTCGAGTCCTCTTTTAAAACTATTCCCGTTATGATTTATTTTATCTTCTTTCTCTCTCTTTCTTTCAATTTTCTGTCTCTTTCATACAATATTTTACTATATAAATAGCAACGCGTGTAATTATAAGTTAGTTTAATTCCTGACGATGAGGTCCTCGAAACCGGTCGAAGTGTAATTAAAAAAATTATGTGGTTTATACAAATTTATAAACAAATAAGTGTTAAATGTCATACCACAAAGTGAAAAATGTTTTCAATAACAATAATATAGAAATATATCTTTTCACAACAATTACAGTCAAAATAAGGAGCAGTAGTTAGAATGTATCCGCTCAATAAAAAAAAATCAAGTTTATCCTGAAAAAATATATTCATTTAAATTAAATTAAAATACATTATAATATAGAACATTATAATTAAAACTTTTGATTAAGAAACCAGTTTTATTTTTTTTTCTTATGACATGTATTATTAAATGTAAGGTCTGTGGAAATTAAATAAAAAATACTAGGCACAATGTAATTTAATGATTTACTACTTTATTTATTACTCATTTTAGGAATCACTAAACCTTAACAATATAAGAATATTACTAAATTTTAACAATATTATAATATTACTACTCTAAGATGATGAACTGGCAGAGTTTTGAGTGATTTCTAAAAAAGTCTTTGCTATCTCTCTGATAGGATAATTCTAGTAGTAGAACTTTCTTTATAATGGAATACTGTAGTTCCTGATCATTTTAATATTGGTTCTGGTTGAAAGGCCCATTGAATTTTAAATGATAAAATGATTGGGCCAGTTTTTAGCTGTTTTTGCAGGATTGGTTGCCTTATTCTGTATTTCTTATAAAGTTCAACCACTATGTGTAAAAAAGAAAAATGTATGCATACGCAATCAAATATTTTATATTAAAAGTAAAGAGCTATTTTGAGGTGCTTTTTTATTACATTTCTTCCAGTAAAAAAAGGATGAGAATACCGGAAACATTATGAGGGTTAGGGTAAGTTTAGACCCACTTCCTTAAAATATTTTTTATACCCTTCCTGACCTCATATTATGTAGATTGTGGGTCTTTTGTTTGTCTTCAAGAGCCTGGGAATAATAAGACAAATGGATAGATGGGTCAAAATATTCTTAAAATTTCTCAATATTTTATTGAAATTCTCAGTCAGTCGCTATTTTACATAAAAGAAAATCCTAAATGTACACAAACAGTAACTTTTCTTTTTGGAACGAAGATTTTATTCATATTTTTGTCAAAAAAATATTTTTTTCTTAGTACATATATGCAATAAATGAAAAAGCCAAATTTCATCACTGAATATGTTTATTAATTCATCGTTTTGTTTTGCGATATTTATGAGCATTAAACTTGCCTTTGTTTAATAATTTAGTTTTGATTATAATAATATTTTTAAAGCTTGTTGAGATGTGATCCGCAAAGATTTTCCCGTTTTGAGATTAGTTAATTCCAATTATTGAGAATGTCCTGATAATTAATTATACCCGACGAAGATTACGTAGGTACATGATATTTATTTTCCAACTGAGTTAACAATGTAAGAATAATTGATTGTAAAGAGCTTTAGAGATTAAATCCCACATATTCGCTATCTGGCGTTCATTGTTTCATAATGTTTGACAGCGCCCTCTGTTGGCCGGTTTCGCATTCCTGGAATTGCTTCACGTTTTACAAGCTGTTCTGTGAGAGGTTGTTGATTAAAAAGTAGTACATCATTCCATGACCGCTGTCTAGTTGAAGCATATGATGCCCACAAACGCCTCCAGGCACCTCTATCGGCAGTGTATCAGTAACTCAGATCTCGCGTTCCGTATTCCTGACATAATCTGCAATCGAAGAGTCAGCAGCGGACTTCCAGGCGTCGAGAGCCTGACCCTGATAGTTATCAATAGGAAAATATCACATACTATATATACCGATAAAAATATATAAAATGGATTTAATATAGAGCTAGTGGTCAGACGAACAAAATACCAAGATAAAATATAGTTATTTCTTCCGATGCACGGCGTTTAATATCTTGTCTGAGCTGACGTTGCAGTGGACTACGAGTTCTGACCTGTCAACTTTACGGCTGTTGGTGTTGCCATCCACAACGTGAACCTGTGACGTTTCAAAGTAGATCATTTTTATTAAAATTGTTTTTAGTATTTTTTTCAAATATCAATAAACATCGTCGTACAACAGTAAATGCTTTAATTTTTACCGCATCTAAAAACATATTTATTATTTCCAATTTCTTGCTGCACTAAACTTCCTCATTTTATCATTATTTGAAACAATGCAGCACTTTGTGGGAATAAGGTAAATGTTTTTATACAAAATCCGAATAAAATACTAGGAAGAACCTGAAATGTAATGAAGTTTGAAACAAGGAATAGTTATCTAGCGTACGGCAATTGTGGGCGACTAACTTTTCGCAATACTCTAGTGTGTTTTAATCGTTCCATTTGACACATTACTAAACTATTTGCGTTCCCAAATCGAAAACAATTTTGTCTAACCGATGGTTGATGGAACTGACCGCATGCCAACGCCACACCTTTAATTATCCCCTCTCCATACATACTCGCATGTAATATGTAGGTACATTCAACCCCTGTAAAACAAAGTACTTTATCTACATTACAATGCTTTGTATTTAAGGACAGACAGCCTCCGCAGGGTAGCAGTAAGATACTTGCCCACGAAGGGTTCCGGGTTCGATTCCTGGTGAGAACATGAAAAGCAATGGGTCATGAAAAAATATTCACTTAATTTATTTGGCTAAATTGCTAGAAAAATATGTTATTTTTTCGATTTTTGTTACTTTTTGGTTTTTTGAACTCAAATATTCTGTTGTGTATTTTTCATAAATGTGTATGCAATTATTTGTGTATGTACATAATTTACACATGTATGTTGTGTATGCATATGTGTGTATGCATGTATGTATCATTATGTATGTGTAATTTTGTTCATAAATTCGTACTGTCACGTTAAACTAAAAAACTAGTATACCCACGCAAAGGCGATGCCTATGTGGGTTTTTTTCTTGTTATTTTATTATTTACATGAACTGCAAACCTATGCTTTTATAAGAGAAAGAAGATTAAGAAATATAAAAAAAATATTAAAAAAAATATTTTTCTCAGGTTTAAGTCTTCTGTGCTGTATTTTTTTTTCGTTTTACAATGGTATACATATGTTACAATATTAAAAAAAACATTACATAAACACAAAAAAATCCCGCAAAGGCGTGTGTGTGGGCAAGTATTAAATTTTAAATTGAAATAAAGTCTACTGAAAGAATACGACAGATATAAAAAAAATAAAAATGAGTTCTAATATTAGAGCACAATTTTTTTTGTCGCAAGAAACGAGAAAATTATAATAAATGTATATTCATTTCATAAAAAAAGAAGATGCTTATATCTGTTTTTATGTCCATAACTTCACCAAAAATTTGAGTCGAAATTAATTCAAATAATTCATCTCTATAATAATGTCTTTATGAAATGCAGTAAGCCGTTTTCAAGCTATGAAATACGAGTGTCTTTGCCCGAGTCTGGATTTACAATAAGGGATTTCAAGTAAACTGTTAAAATCTTTGATTAGATCTATTAATTTTTTCGAGAAATAAATGCCGGCGTATGAAAACATATTCTAGATATTGCTGGCAATAGATTTCTCATAGCTTCAAAAGTTCAGCTTCCTGAAATAATTAGTTTGGAGGGAAAAGTTGAATTTTTATGAAATACAATTTTGATAATTAGTTTTTCTACGGTTTCTAAAGGCTTAGTGTGATTATTATAGGCTTTTCCCCGTCTAATTACTCCATAAAAGAGAAAAGACTGTACAATATCATGATAAATTATTTCGCTAGTGTTTGGATGCGCATAACTAGTTAAACGTAACAAAGGTCAAAAATCTCAATTTTGGGAAAAAAAAAATCAATATGATTAGTTCATTTAAGTTGACAGTCATCACTGTAATTGGGCCTCCTTGCCTATTGTGGTGGAAAAATAAATAGATTTATTTGTTTAGATGGTAAATTTAATAATATGAATAATTTATAATTAAAATAAACACGCCCGATAAAATATATCTAAAAAACTGCATAATACAATAATTATATTGCACAGACTTTATAATGCTCTTCTTAGTTTTAGTATTAAGACAAAATCTTGAAGTTTGTATCCTTTTTAGATTTTTCATTGACCGTAGTTATGCAGAAAGCAGTGAGTCCAATTTTAAAAAAAAAAGATATTGGTGTTATTAGGTGCAGTAAAATCAATTCTATGTTTTGCTTATAACAGCCAGGACACTTTTATACAAAAAAACTTTGAAAATCACCTTCTAAAGATAGTGTTCATCACAAAAACGAAATTTTTCAATGTGCAGAAAACACCAGCAGCAAATAAAAATCTCACAAATGTTTCTGACGGGAATAAAAACGCCAAATTTTATAAATTCGTTCATTAAAAAAAAATTCGTTACGAAAAAAATGTATTAACACAGACTATCACCTTATATATTCAACGTTTGAATGAGGTATTGTTCAATATAAGATCTGGATGTTTTTGGCAAAATGCATATTATAGGTTGTTTGGTCAGCCAAAAAAAAACATCGAAATCCTTTAACACATAATTAAAATATTATTAATAATATGTAATAAGTGATTCTTTGCAATCAAGTTTCCTAGTATAAATATAAAATAATATGTTCAATACATAATGACTCAACATACATTAGAGTTTTACTAGGGCTGGCTGTTTTCTGCAAAATACACATCTTAGGTTGTGTAATCAATCAGACTTTAAAAATCACTACAACTGGTTAAAAACATTTTTTTTTTTTTTAAATATCATTATTAAAATGGATGTATGCATTATTTGTCTGTTACGTAGATTTTATTGTTCACTCTTTTCTTAAACAGTTTCACTTTTCCATGGCTGGCTACTTTCTGCAAAAAACGTTCATTTGTACCTATAGCTAAACTTTTTTTTGCGTTTTCGCTTGTGTTCACGTATTACATACAGAAAGATATTTTTTTAAAGTTAACTTGACCTTTTTTCTTTGCGCACATATTTTAAAATTTTGGTAAATAAATTTTGTGAAAAAAATACGTATGCTTTTAGTTCTTAATAATTGGTGCGGATCTATTCCAATTCAGAAAACACAAATATATTAAAATGATTCGTACTTCGAAATAAATATTTAAGATCGAAATTTTCGGAAACGCATCCAATATTCGTATAAAGCAGGAAAAAATTTGAATTTCTGCTTCATCATGGTATTATTATGTTGAAGTTTTAGAACTGTAAATATTATTTGTATTAAATGCGGAATTTGTGAATAACGATTTTGCAAGTACAGATTTGAATTATTATGTGAATTTTTCTTCTCATCTAGACGTGACCAATTCACACATCAAATGAAAGCATAATCAAACAAATTTATTTTCATCATTTTACTGAAATACAAATGCGTCTTGATTTGGTTTGGCCTTTTTACTTATATTCAAATTTTGATTATTTTTATCATTGGCGTTTAATCCATACATTTAAGCTTGTTGAAATGCGTGACTTGTCTGAAAATATTTTATTATGGAACACATACTCGTATGTAGTTCGGAAGGAAAAACTCTTTTGTTATTTTATGAAATTCAAATCATATCCTTAAATAACCATTTTTGAAGATTTTTTGCTTATCCGAAAATACTTCTTTGTAAAAATATATTTTGAAGAGAAAATGTGAAAATTGTTTGAATTCACAATTCATACATATTGCGTACAAAAATTCGAATAAAATATAATGGAGTCGATTTTGTATTTCGACACCATATAAATATTCAAAATGCAAGTGTAACGTGATATCTATTGTCATCAATTGATTTTTAATTATTGTTAAAAATATGTATCTAATTTTTTGCATACATATTTTTTCGAAACTAATTTGCGGGACTCACTCGAAAACCAATGTCCACTGACATCTGATTAACTATCGTTTTTAGAATAATACATGTGGTGAATTATGCATTTCCTGTGGGTTGTTGTAACAGAATTATCACTGACGAATGCCTACAGAAATGCACAAGACCGTTCCAGATGGAGGGAGACTGTCCACAGGTGAGCCATGCCTGGAGTCAAGCATGATCACCATCCACAGACATGAGGCGCGGATTGAAAAGAGATAGTTAACCTCAAATAATAATAACTTCAAAAGTACTTAATATCAAACATTAATGTCAAATTGCTGAAAGTCAAGTAAATAGAAAATGACTTCAAGTCCACACTAGAAAGATAACACTATGGAAAACACTACCTCAAAAGCAGTAGCACCCTTATGTCATCATCATCATTCCGTGCCCACGAAGGTACTCCTTGCATTTCTGTCGGCTGCCAGTTCCCGTGTATCCTCCCACGTCAGGTTTGCGTCCCGTAGTTTTGAAATGAACTGCCAAAGAACAGTCAGCCGTGGACGTTGAGGACTTCGAGAACCTAATGCCTTGTAAAGTAGGCAAGCGCGGTAAGCCAGATTTTAGCAATGCCTAACTCGCGGTTAAGCTGGAGTTTCCTAGGACAGCGGTGCCCGTATCTTAACGGCCATAGTGAACGGTGATGTGGTGGACAGCCGTCGTAACGGTGACTAGAAAGTGGTTTCCTAGGAAAACGGTGTTAAATGGTATCGATAACACCGTTTTCCTAGGAAACCACACTCTAGTCACCGTTACGACGGCTGTCCACCGCATCGCCGTTCACTACGGCCGTTAAAAGATGGGCACCGCTGTCCTAGGAAACCCTAGCTTTACTATAAATGTCGGCCCTACATATGTCTTGATATTCAGAAGCTCTTTACAATTAGTGCGGTCATTAATATCGTGATCTAGCTGCGCTCTCGTTCTTTCGTGGGAAGAACTCATTATGGATAGATTTATGGGGAACTAGGGTTTCACCAATGACAAGATCGCTGACGGTCGCACACTCTATCAGTCTTTTATCATTGTCATTAACTTGCTCGAGGCTTATCCTTCCCACCACCAATGGGCCAAGTAATGGGTCTATTCTGACTCTTGCATTCAAGTCGCCCATTACTATCACGCAGTCTCTTTGTAGTAGAGATGCGATAATCGCGTGAAGAGAGTCATGGAAGGTATCCTACTAAGGCAGCTGCAGTTTTTGTGGGCGCATAGCACTGAATGATAGTGATCGAACTGTCACCCTTAGGTACCACACCAGGCGGATGGCTCCATTTCCAATTTTGAACAATAGTATTATTCAACATGCAACTATAACACTTAGAAACAATAATGTTTTCTTCTGTCACCTCAAACTGATTTTTAGTTCCCTGCATCAACAAGCAAAAATCTTACAAATTTAAACCAACTTTCAAAGGTCCAATTATTGGAATAATGAGAAGAACACATGTCTTTGACAAAAGTACAAAATTAATGATATGCGGTCGCAATGTAGTAAACAAATGCAAGAATCAATACGAAGAACAATAAATAAAACACTTAAAGTAACTTTTAATTTTAATAAATATACTAGAAGCACAGATTTATATAGAATAACAAAAATGCTCAATTTAGAGGAATTGATCTTCACAGAAAAAATAAAAATGGTATTTAAGATGAAAAAGAATAAAATAAAGACAAATATTAAATTTAATTTTAATTACAACATACATAAAATAAATACAAGAGCATCAAATAATTTAACTTGCAAACAACCTAGGACCAACAGAAAAAGAAACAGTTTTTTGCATACAGTAATAAATTTTTACAATTCACTTTCTAATGATCTAAAAAATATACAAATCAAGTACGGACTTAAAAAACACCTTAAAAAAAACAGTTTTTACAGCTCGTGTGACGAGTGACATGTGTTGTTATTTTATCATTTTTTTATTTAAACTATTGTGTTATTATATATAATATCCCCTCATACCAGCACTTTTGCTGATTGGAAATATTTCGTACAAATAAAATATGTAATGTAATGTACAAATAACAATTCCTTTGATTGCTATGCGGAAGTGTTTAAACCACTTTTCACGAAGTGAGCAGTTCTTTCTCTCATTTTTTGTTTCTTTATACTGGTACCTTGTATACGAAAACCGTGTCGTGTCTTTGTTTTTAAACAATTTTTTCGACATTTTAATTTTTTTTTTTCTAAATAAATATTGTGCTGGCTTTGTAGGACTTGTGTGCTGAGTTAAGTTCAATCAAAGGCTTGTAAAATCACTGAAAATGTGTCAAAATCTTGATACTCCCTGCTTTGGACATTAACCTAGAAGCGGATTTTACATGTTAATTGGTTTTAAAAAAATGTATTAAAGTAATAACATACAATCAAAACAAAAACGAGAATTTATGATTTAAAATACCCGCGCTGCACCAATCGATATTTTTTGCTGTCACATTGGCAGCACTGTTTTAATTATCTATCAAAGTTTGACGGTGATCGGATGTTCAGTATTCTGTCAGCGTATGTTTGAGTGAGTGAGAAAATTGATGTGAGGCGATTTTTACAGGGGATAAAAAATTGGAACAACGAACGTACCTCAAATTGTGTGTTGCTAATGAAATTTCGTGTACCGAATCATTAAAAATTTTAAACGTGTATATAGAAAACATGGACATAGGAATGAGATAAGAGGTTCAAAGATGGGCGTGCATGTTTCAAGTTCAGTGCCAAAATACGGCGTTTATTGGCAAAAAATAAAAGTAAATAAATGCAAATAATAAATAAATACAAAATGAAACAAAATACACATTTGATATCGAATTGAATTGTAAGCAAAAAATCATAGCAGCTTCACTAGACAAAAAAATACCAGTTTTTAAACTACAATTATAATATATTTATTCACTTTAATGTATTATAATAACAATTATAGTTCTACATTGTAATAAAAATAAAGAAATAACAAAAATAAAACACTTTAAACATTTAAGAACAATATAAAGTTTATATTTGAAGTACTAACTTTGTGGTTATTCATTATCATAAAATAAATAAAACAACTTTGTTTTTAACCGCTAACTTTTTTTTTTCCACCGACCAGTTTCAAAGCAAACCAGTTTCTTCGTCAAGGTTTAAGTAACTAATGAATTAATTCCTATTTTATTTTTATTATGTTTACTAAATACTACACGTGGACCCAATAAATCAGTCCCAATAACCTGTCTAGCTTCGAAAATATTGATATCAAATTACCACTCTTGTAAGGAAAATAGACTTGATTTGTTGATTTTAGTGAAGTTAAAGAGCTGAAACCTTTATTGTTGTGAAGAAATTCATCTGACTGTTTAATGTTCAAACATAGGCAAATGGTGAACACAGTGTGTAAAATGGCCACTTAAACCTGCCAACGACAGGTCATAAGCATTGTAAATGCCTAGACTTCTATATTCTCTTCTTTAAGGTATTCTCCATCCCTGTTGTAATTTGTTAATTCTAATGACTTTCGAGGCGGTGAAATCCAGTCTTTTGTCCACAAACATTTGAACAAACTCAAATATTGTATTATTAAATAATAATTTAAAAGAAGTAAAAGAGCAGAAACCTTTATTTTGCTTTAAATCTGTAAATGCATAGACTTCCATACTCCAGAATTTTCTTCATCTCCTTTGCAATATTTTAGGCTAAATACAGTCCTTATCTGTTTAAAATGTTTACTGTATTTCTCTGAATTTTTTTCATCACTTTGTTTTATTATTTAATTTTCATGGATATACCACCACCTTTTTATATCCACATACATATTTGAATAAAGATCAAAATCTTTTTGTACCTGAGACAGTCTAACGGGTCTTCCATTTTATCAAAATATATTTTCAGATAAAGAAAAGATGAGTCCAATTCTAGGATATATTTTTCTTTTAAGAAATGTTTTGTAAAAAAGTTGTCTATAGTCGTCTTTCCACAATTAGTTGTGTGCAGAGTACTGCATTGACTACAGCATAAATCAATCATATTTTGCAAGAAGGTAAGCTGATCAATCCTAGAATGTTAATATATTTTAACAACAATATTTTTAGTTTGTCCAAATTTTTGTATAATTCTATATTATCTTCTCTTAATTTTTTTTTCACATCTGTTGATAAATCCACCTGATTGAAGTATGGAAATTAAAAAGAAAACATTTTCAGGCGTTGCCTAGTATGTAGGTGAAATAATTTAATTAGATGAATCTCACCCGCAAAAAAAGGTTTTAGCTCTTTTACTTCACAAAAATCAACAGATGAAAGAATTGAAGGAATATAAATGTTCAAATATGGGCAGAATGGTGAATGTTACACAGTGTGTAAAGTGGCCGCTTAAACCAGCCATTGACAGGTCATAAGCCCTGTACATGCTTCGACTGCTATATTACCTTCACTTAAATGTTCTTCATCTCTCTCTCAAAAAGAGCAAATTATCTTCAGAATTTTGGGTTGGAATAGTTATAATTTGATTGATTAATGTATTTTGTTATTGTATAATTTCTTTAAAATATATATGTATTTCAAGTTATTAATAATGTGTACAGTACGAGTATATTCATATTTCATACTCGATTTTTTTTAAATATTTTTATTTTTAAGCACTCTTTATACCACATATATGTAAATGGCAGAAATGCCGTATATAAATAAATAAATAAATAAATATGTAAATATGAACAGCTCCCCAGGGAGTTGAATCCAGTCCTTGTCTACAAAAATTTGGAAAAACTCAAAATATTGTTTTAAGAAATGTTTTGTAAAATAGTTGTCTTGAGTCGTCTTTCCACACCTATACTGTGTGCAGAGTACTGCATTCACTACAGCATATATCAATCATATTTTGCAAGAAGGTAGGGTGATCAGCCCTAGAATATTAATAAATTTTAGATTAAATTACGTTTAAAATCAAACGTTTACGTCTACCTTGCCAGAAATCAACCCCAAAACCTCAATAACCACTACGCAGCCAGGCTGACCTATCTCCGTTCGACCTTTTTACCTGAGAGCAGTCGCATCGCGTCATAAAAAATACGCGCACACGGTTCTGGTTATATTTCATACACAGAACTGTATATCTCATCCTCCTGGACAAAGAAATTAAATTTCTGCATCAGAATTGTGTTTATCCTATCGATAAAGAAAAGGAAATCATCAGTTCGATAAATAAGGTAATAATAATAATTATCATGGTTTATTAACAAAAATAACAATTACTTTATCTACTACATACACAGTTAGATAATAGATTTCTCTGGATCATGTCTAGTCTGCCTAACTAGGTACAACCTGTTTTAAGGCAGACATTTTTATGCAAAATAAACTATAAGATTACTAATTACTAGTTTATTAACAATACAGTTATACAATATTATTTTTTCCCATTTATTATGTAAGAATATTTTTGAGTAAATTTTGCGATTTTTCTCGATCTAAACCCAGTAACCAATTTTTTACAAATTTATTAAATTAAATCCGGGTCGTGGTTTTGTAATGTTTGGGTAACATATTGAATATTTTGGGGCCCAGAAACCTGAAATTTCTTTGCCTGAACCTTCGGAACCAAGCTATTTTTAAGCTAACAAGTTTAAATATAATACGGTTTTTATTTATTTGTTCCATAAATAGGATTAAACACCTTGGGCAATGAGGGAATTCAGAGATGACAAAAAAATGTTTTTATTATAATTTTTATGTATCATATTATCATCGCAATGATATTTTTAAGTTTTGTTCATTTGAATATTATACCGCCCGTGATGTCACGACTTAAAATCGGCGAGTTTTTCTAACATTAAAAAGAGAACCCCGTACTTTTTAAAACACGCTAAACACGACTACCTGAAAGCCGGAATTCTAATACAATTCATAGTTGATTGACTATTCTTAACAAGTGTCCACCTAAACATTTGACGTTTCAAAGTGGTGAGTTTTTATTAAAAGGATTTTTTTTTCATTGATTATCGAAAAACTTCGCCGCACGATTAAGAAAACATTTTCTATATTTAATTTCCCGTAGCAATAAACTTCATAATTATGGGCATATTTTAAAAGCATCATTCTAAAATACGCAGACACGAGATAAGGCGTTTGTAGGTAAATTATAAAATTAGTTACGAAAGGGGAATAGATAAACAATATCAATGATAAATTGAAGACCTTATTTAAAAAACCTCAAATGTCACAAACCAACAATTTTTCAGGGGAGTATTTAAACGGAATACCACGAATTTGCTATGGTTTTCTGGACTTTTAATAAAATTAATTGTAGATATAAATACTATCAATGCACTGTATAAAACTTGAAAATTTTATAAATATTATATGTTAACGCTTTGAGTACCGGCCGAATACACATAGAATTAACCCTGTGCCCGGCTCATTTTTGTGAAATTTCATGCTTTGCGAAGCGTTTCTTAAAAGTGTCATAATTATAAAAATACTGGGTTAAATCAATTTAAAATTTCTCTTATTTATTTGGAACAATTCAATGAGTCATTTTTGTATGATAGTTTTGCCAACATTGGCCTTTATGGAGAACCACATTGCGCATTGCAATGTTCGCACATATACAGGGCCTCACTCCTTTTTTTGTGCTTTGTATCCCGGAGTCATGTAAACACGTAATTACAATAACCATGCGTTGTGCCAGGTCCCGTATTTTCACGTAGTTTACCAGCAGTGAAAAAGTACTAATAAAAGTCACTAGGTGTCAATAAAATGCACTTTTTTAGACAGCTGGTAAACCACGGGAAAACACGGGACCGGGACACAACGCATAGTTATATAATCACGTGTTTACATGGCTCCGGGATACAAAGTGTTAAAAATAAATATTTGCGTTCTTATGATTTACAGAAACATTATATTTTGAGGGCCATTTTCAACGAGTTGTAAATAACTCACTATTAGAAAATAGTAATCAAGTTAGGTAGAGTGGGATTCGAACCACGAACCTTTGAGCCGTGAATCCAGAGTCCGAGACAATAGACACGGTATCACAACATGATTTTTGTTCTCTTTACGCACATAATGGTACATAGGTCACTACATTGGTTCACCAACCGAGGTGTATCTTGATAATTTTTGCTACACGCATGTGAGATAATTGTTCTTACGTTTTGGGTGCTTGTGCAGAGACTGAAATATTTGAGGGTATTTTTTTTATTTATTTATTTACTTAAAGGCAGTTTATTACACATTATTTGAGACATAAATCCCGTGGGACTAAAAGTCCTGTGTTGAGTTGGAACGAGCAATTAGTTGACATAGACACATGAGTATATCATCACAAATATTATATAGAATCAGAAACACAACAACAAAATAACAATAAAAAAACAATTATATGGCACATCAATATGGTGAAAAGTAAACTCAAACCTTTGGAAAATCATCAAGGAGGAAAACACCTTTTAAATAATTACTTCATGTCAACCATGTCGGAAATCGAACCCGAGACCTCTTGCGTGATAGGCAAACGCGTTGATCACAAGACCATGCGGCGGACGAATATACGATGAAATGTAAACCTTGCCAGGAATTGAATCGGTGATCTCAAGCAAGGAAGGCAAATTCGCTAACTACTACACTAAGGGTTGGACTTATATCTACTATATGCGACATTTGCTGTTTTTACGCAATATTTGGATCATTAGTGCAAACCATGAAGAAATTAGGGAATGGTTGAAATAAAAATAACCTTTTTTTTAGAAACTTGTAAAGTAGTGAACTCCCCCTATATTTAGATTAGTTAAAGTATTCATGATTCATCACTGCTAAAACATATACTCGTACAACTGTCCAGAACATCTTTTGAACTGCCAAACGCTGAGGACAATTGCCAATTGATGTGGACAGTAACGAGTAATTGCTGTTTCCAGAACATTTTTTGATTTTTCGTCAATAAAAACCGTATTTTTTTACAGTGAGTTTGAGGTATCTACAATTTTTCGATGTATTTTGATAGAACGACTGTATGATCTCATAAACGAAGAAAAATAAAATCCAAAAATATCGTTTTGGAAAATATGGACATTCGATGTTTTTAGAATGAAGTATTCAATTATAAACCCCATATTAAAATTTTCCGCTCTAAATGATTGTCTCTGACCTTGTTCTACAAGAACAGGTAATAACAAAGCTAACTATCCCTCCCTTGTTTGCTTAGATAGTGGATACTTTGTGAAACAGCCTGGGTTTCAAAATTTTCACCCTTGACAATTGAAATATATTTTTTAATTTAAAAGAACTATCTTTTGAACTATCTTACTTTTATGCTAATGACATTGGTGTTATTTATCAATTCAAACTTAGTGAAAAATAAATAGACATGAAAATTGCAATGGCTATATTTTTCGCCTTAGAATCTACTTCATATATTTTTTTTATAGAATGCCATCCATAGAAGACAACTCATTACTCGTAACAGAAATTTCTCTATAATTTGCGTATGAAAAACAGCAAGATATTGAAACTCAAAAAATAATATCTTTAATCCATAATCAAACAACCTTTTTATATACATAACATCGCTGCTGTTTTCATTATTATCCATATACGTATATGTGTATGTCATCACTGTCATACGTATTATTATATAACGTTTCTTCATTCCATTTTTCGACATGAATAAATTTTTTATATTTATATTTTTCTGTTAATATTTTGTATATTTTTCTATTATTATTTTGTTTATTGTTATTATTCTGTATATTGTTTTAATATATAAATAAATATTTTTGATTTATATATCGAAGAGTCCCGACTTAACACGGAATTTTCTAACAAGTCGGAACATAAAAAACGTATAATTGTGTCTATGTAAAATTTGCGTATTTTGTGCATTAAATAAAATAATAAACTAACTAACTAACTAACCATCACGCCATTTCCCCGGAGACGTAGGCAGAGAGGATAGAACGCCACACCACTCTGTCCTGGCACACTTCCTTTGCTTCCTTCACATTCATACATCTTCTCATGCACGCACGTCGATTATTCCGACTTTTCACATGACCACTTTCAAGAATTTGTTGTACTTGATCATGCCATGTCTTTCTCGGCCTTCCTCGACTTCTACAACCAGACACATTCGCATCATAAATATTTTTAGCCGTTCTTTCATCATTCATTTGCTCCACATGACCGAACCATCGCAAAAGACCTTTCTTAATTTTGTCGATAATGCTTTACTCAGCCTTGCATTCTGCTCTAATTTCGACATTAGGGCACCTATCATACATTGTTTTTCCGCACATTCGCCTGAGGGATCGCATTTCAACAGCATTCAGTCTACTTTCGTCCCTTTTTTTCCAACTCCATGCTTCAATAAAATAAAAAATAGTTCATAATACGATGTTGAATTGTAATGGTCATCCTATATTTATCAAACTCTGATCATGGTCAGGACAGGATTTGTTGCACATTATCTGAGTCTTTTTTGTATTAATATTATGACGAATTGAGTTTTCCTGAAGTTGGTCAACAATTTCCTGAAAATCACCAACAGATTTTTTTTTTAAACTGCATCATCTGCATACTCCAAGTCACACAACTTTAAAAGGGAGTTCACTTCTATGCTTCGATCAAATGATATTGATTTGCATAAAATAGAATCCATCAGTATGAAGAATAAGAGCGGAGCAAAGCCCCACCTTGCCTCACTTCAGTGGAGACCCCGAACCGATCAGTCGAAGATCTACCAATTCTCACACGACAATTGCTGTCTATGTGGAGGCAAAAATGCTGGCTGGCAATAGGGTCTCCTGAAGGCAACTGGTGATGCCCACATGCTCCACTTAGGAGCGAATGTGGAACGGAAGAAGATATTTTTTAATGGCATAAAAAAACGATCCTTATTTATTTTTTTTTTTTTCTTTTATTCAGGAAACATACAGTACAGTTACAAAGTTTAATATTTTACACAATTAGACTTAATTCTAATGGACCAGTGAAGTTTCCATATTAAAAAGCAATTATATGTAAGGTTAATTATGAAAGCATAAAAAAGAGAAGGAAATAGAAAATATAAATGAAAGTTGTTTAAAAATTAAAATTTAAGTGAAAAAAATATATTTAAAGGTTTGTAGTTTGTAGTGAGTATTTACAAATGGAAATAATATTAAAAATGAAAAAAAATAATGAAAAACATGCTCAGATGTAAAAATAAAATAAAATAGTAATATCATTTTTTTAAAAAAAGGAAAAACATAAACTCATATTTATTTTAAGGGATTCAAAGAAACGATGAGAAAAATCTTTAAGTGAAATATAAGACAGTAAATTTAGGTCAATTTAAAAAACATCTTCAAAATTAACAACACATTATAGTAAGAGCAGCAATATATTGATTTTATTAACATATACAATATAAGTAATTAAAAGTAGTTTAAAAGTATAAAAACATGCCAATGGCAGCAGAGAAAAAAGAAAAAATAAAGAAGGAATAACAAGTATAGCAAGTAATCTTTAAAATTTGAAAAAGCAATATAAGGAGAAGATTTTAAACCAAGAGAAGTCGATAAAATTTCATTAAAGCGATTTTAGTAGTAATACAAAATTTCAAAAGAGAAATTTGATTTATAATAACAATATTAATGTATGTAATTTGAGTGATATAAGAGAAAAAGGGACCAACGGGAGTTTTATTCTAAAGTTTTCAATACACTATTTTTAAATAATTGTAATCCTGTATGATAGATATCTATATGGTTAAAAGAGCTGTTGTATGTATGTATATAAAAGCTATGTATTAATACTTATTTGAATTTATTTATTAATGAATATATATATAAATATTTCCCATTAATTAAAGTAATCCACTATTTCTTACCCTCTCCATTCAACCCCACCATTACATAAGTATCTCTATGTAATGTTATTTTGGTTATGTTTATATTGACACCTGGTTTATGTTTTATAAAGAGCCCTGTACGTTTGGCCAACAGATCACTGATTTTTAAAGAATTTCTACAGTTTGCAAGCGTTGTCCAAATGTTATAAAAATTCTTTTGACAAGAAACAATATCACCAATCGGAAAAATTATCACAACATAAAAACAACCCATGTTTAAAATAATTCAGAAAAATAAAAGAACCAAAACATTTTCTCCCTTAAAATCGAAATTTATCATTTTACTACAATATTTTTAAACCAGCCAATGACAGGTCATAAGCCCTGCAAATGCCTTGACTTCCATATTCCCTTATTTAAGGTATTTTCCATCCCTGTTGTAATTTGTTAATCTTAATGACCCCCGAGGGGGTGAAATCCAGTCTTTTGTCTATGAACATTTGGACAAACTCAAATATTGTAATGAAACCAACTGGTCCAAGAAGAAGTTTAAAAATTGAAAAATTGTTTTCAGGCGTTGCTTAGTATGTGAAATAATTCAGTCAGATGAATCTCTTCACAACAATAAAGGTTTCAGCTCTTTGACTTCACTAAAATCAACAGATCGAAGAATTGAAGAAATATGGATGTTCAAACATAGGCAAAATGGTGAATGTTTCACAGTGCGTAAAGTGGCCACTTAAACCAGCCAATGACAGGTCATAAGCCCTGTAAATACCTTGACTTCTATATTCCCTTATTTAAGGTATCCTCCATCCCTGTTGTAATTTGTTAATTAGCATTTTACGCTTTTTGCAAAGGTAAGAAAGAATTTCATTCTGTTTTTAGAGGGAATTTAAATGTACATATATTATTGTAAAAACAGAAGTTGTACCTAATAGCTATCTCATCGGAACAAACACGATCACAAGAAAAACGTTTCTGTTAGGAAAACATTCGCACGCGAGTATCGTTCGATTTTGCTAATGTGTTTTCTATAGAAGCTGTATATAAACAGGTATCAGCTTCATATAGGAGTATTATACACAAGGGATCGTAAATGAGCGGTAAGAGAGCAAGGGAGAAACAGAAAAAATATTTTTAATTTATTGATATGGATTAATCACACACTAAAGTTATTCATTACGAATACTCAATTGCTTTTTTTTAATCTTTTAAATAAATGTAGAAAGTGTAAATTCGACGTTAAATGAATGAAATGTACTAAAATATAAACAAATAATATTTTACGGTGCGGTGATATTTTGTGCATAATATTTTTCATTCTTAAAAGAAAACACAGAGATTTGGAAAAAAAATGATCAAAATCAACCTGAACATGACCACAATACCAGAGAAAGGGTAAAAGTCAGACTTTTATTTAAAAAAACGGTGAAATCACAAAATTCCATTTTGTAAAAGGTAAAAAAAATATCACGACATGGGAAAAAATATTTATGAAGAAAAAAAATTTCAAACTGAAGTTTAAGAAATATGTGTTAAATAACTTATTTATTTAATTCATGTATCTTGTTATTATTAGAGCACCAATAAAATATGTTTATGTGTGCCCTACTTAAGAGTGAAATAATAATTATTATATGTAATTCGTTGGGGTGAGAAACTGTTATGTAGTCGTCAACTTGCAATTTACAAATTTAATTTACGTTTCCGTATATCCTATCTTTTTTATCTTATAGCTATCCTCTGATATTCATATATAACGTACCACTTTTGGAATTAACCTAAAAAATAAAAAATCTTAATGAAAAGCCAACCTATTGGTGGAAATGTTTTTTATATTTTTTTCGGACAAAAAAGAAAGGTTTTACGATATCTACATACCAAAAGCGAACTGTGATATTGTTTACAGGTAAGCTACAAAAAATGTTCATTAATTTGTACCTACATAGTACATACTGAATACCAGGGGCGAATGCTCCTTATAATCGATTACATGCAGCTTACCATATTTTTTTGACATCGTAAGTAATGTTTTATAATACTGTAGTATTATTAGGAAAAAACACATCACCAAAAAAATATATTACTTTTCTTGGGTAAGTAAATGTATATATTCCTTTATTCCATACAGCGACCAGTTGCGCCTCTATTGGCCAAAATTATCACTACTGGATTACACGAGATTACTCTGCTCACTTTAAAATCACTAATTCAAATACGTCTTTAACCTAAAACTTTAGAATCTCGTTCGAAAAATTACACTTGCGATTACAGTAAAATCTTGCAACTTTCATTAATGCAATTTAGTCTTTAAATACTTTTTAATAAGGGCTAGTATTCTTTAAAATATATCAATTTGACTTACGACAGTCTAAGGGAGGTGACAATATACGCACTCGTTATGTTTGAGAAAGAGATAACGAATATATTTCGTACGTCTTAACACGAAAGTTACAATAATAAGTAAGTAATTGACAGTAATTGATCATACTTATGTTTCGGTGGTTTGAAAGTAAATTTGCTTTAAAATTATTAATATATTTATATTTTAATCGAAACGAATTGATATTTTAATCCATAATATAGTATAAATCCTTTAGTGAGTTTTAAAAAAACAAAGATTCGCTAATTGTTTTTTGATTGTAATTCGTTTTTGTGCATACGATGACAGTTGAATATTGTAGGTTATTCTTCAGTATCCATTTAAACTTTTAAAATTTAGTTAGAGTTATGATAAAAACGTAACTAGTGTATAGTGTTAAGAATAAATATATATGAAGAATTATAACATGTATAACTTATGTCGTTTTGTGAATACTAATGTGATATTAAAGTCGATTAAACAATGATTCTTAAAACGTAATTTATGTTTTGTTTGGTGAACTATATATATAAAATTATTTAATTATTATAATTTATTAAGAAATAGTGTTTTATTTCAAGACAAGTTATAATAGTCTGACTTAACCAAAGATGCACTGGTGCGCTAATGAATTATCCAGTTTATTAATTACTTTTTCGACGTTTGGCCGAAAACGCGAAATAGCTGCGCGGTTAAGTCGTTGATTTCTAAGATGAAGGCGGGCCGGGGGGTTCGAGTGCACAGGGGCTTCAATTTTTTTTTTGAAATTATGTTTATTTGAATTGTATTTTTTAAATCAAATGTTTGTGCTACATTAGAAAATATTTTTACTGAAACTATTAGCCGCTGGAGCCATTTGTTAGGAATTATTTATTAAATATAAAATAGACTTGTTTTTTATATGCCATACTACCGCTATGGACATTTTATCAGAATTTTCATAGCTTACCAATTTAAAAACTCACCGCTCGCCACTGCTGAATACAAGTAATATATAAATTGCTATTATTTCTATGGTCCTTTTTAATACAACATCTCTCCTCTATGAAATTAACTCAAACTACGATTGTTATTAACTTCGCGAAATATAAAATTATGTAGCTATATTCTTCATTATTTAAATACATAACTAAAACAAAAGTTAATGAAAAATGCTACATTTAATTAATAAGATGTAATTATTTCCAGTACAATTAAAATATCGATTAGCTGATTTGTTGTTGAAATAAAAAATGCCTAAAACGGCTACTTCAAGCCCCACATATCCTGCGTTATGACTGCACAAAAATAATGGTGTCATATGTCAACTGCATCATCTTAAAGAAAAATAGCCCGTTTCCCGTAATTACTGTTTTCCGAATCAATAAACTTAAAAAAACGTGTGTAATCCCCAAGCTTACATTAAAAGTAAATAACCGCAACTAGGTTTTAAATGTTAAAAGTATAACATATTTATTTGTGTAACGAAATAAACTGGAATAATAGACTACTTTTATGGCACACTGCTGGCGCTGGAAGCGTTTTATTGATATTTTCATTTATTTTTTGGATCAAAACTCAAACGGTGGCAACGATTTATGAAAAATAACTTTAACATAAATAAAGGTTTCAGCTCTTTAACTTCACAAACATCAACAGATGGAAGAATTGAAGGAATATAGATGTTCAAATATAGGCAGAATGGTGAATGTTACACAGTGTGTAAAGTGGCCACTTAAACCTGCCATTGACAGGTCATAAGCCGTGTAGATGCCTAGACTTCTATATTACCTTCTCTTAAATGTTTTTCAAATCTGTTGTTAAAAATAACTTTGTTTGTTTTTCTGTAAATAAAGTTACTTTGAAACATCATTATGGATAGTCAAATACATTGGTGAATTACGCACAATCGCTTATATGGACCATTCACCCCTGCTAGCAATTTACTTAGAGCGAATATAGAAAAATAATAAAAAATAAATCATCGTCAATTCAACGGCTTTTGCTTTTACATTTTATTATGGAATTTTTATATTTATTTATCTATTATTTTACAATATATGTAGGTATTATTTTTATTAAATATAATGTTTCCTCACTGGGGTGTCCCGTGCCGAGGGAAACATTTTATATAATTTTGAATCATGCCTAAAAAAACATAATTAAATCATAATTTCAAAAACATATAAAACATAATTAAACTCACATATAAAAATATCTTTCTACCTGTTTAGCCTGATCCACTCATCAATCCGTACGCGTCCCACCTCTATTGTCCATTTATTAATAACGATTTTATACTGATAGTATTTACTTATTGTCCTTTATGAAACAACAAAAAGAAGAAATATCTTAATATTTGAACCAATTTTAAATTTATATTTGAGGGCACGTGTAAGTGGGCGCGTTTTAAAAAAAAAAGCATTTTATTTGTAAGAGAAAGGGTGTTAGAGAGGCCTTTGTAAGATTTTATAAAGTTAAATTATTTGATCTAAATTATTTATTTGACAATACTTGATGGAATTCCATTGTAATGATGTGATAACTTATATTTACAAACAAGTCATTGATTAAAAATACTTGGTTCCCTTCCACTTATTTTTTGGACCAATTAGCGCTTTCACATTTTAATGGGCATCTTTAGACTGGTAAATATTATACAGTGTAAAGATAATTGATATCAAACTAAATATTAAAAATAATTTGAAAGAGGTATAATACGCAATGGAACAGAGTGGGACAAGTTATCGAAACATGTATTGGCGGTGTACTGTAAGGATTCTATTATATCCTTACACTGTATAATATTCACTAGTCTGAAGATGCCCATTAGAAAGTGAAAGCACTAATTGGTCAAACAAATAAGTGGAAGTGTACCAAGTATTTTTAATTAATAACTTACATGTAAAAATAGGTTATTACATCATTAGTTAAATAATTATTTATTTTATCATGATATTTATTTTTTCAGTTACCATTTGATTACTACTCCTGCCATTAAACGTAAAACGTAAAACGTGTTACACGTAACATTTTGCTCAAGTCATTCTTATCTACGTGATCAAAACCATTGATGCTTTTTTTATTTAACTCTAAGTACTCGCATATTCGGGGTATGGATAACGATGCAAAATTTAATCTCAGAAATATAATCCTCATATTTCAATGTGAATATGATAATCCTTTCTCTCCGTTTTTTTATCCCCACTTTTATCTCCTTCGTTCTTCAAATTATGTAGATTTTTATTTTTATTTTTATTAATTTCACTTTCTTTAATACACAAAACTTCTTTACTTTATGACAAAAAATAATAAAAAAATAGAAAATCTAATAAACCTACAACATGTTCATATAAACTTCTTGTTTTTTCAAATCGAATGGTTTTCGTAGGCAAAAATTGCCTAAAGTCAACATAAAAAAACTTATATGAATTTAAACTTTATTAGTAATTTTACCGATTAGATGTTTATTGAAATATAAGTTTGTTATAATTTTTAAATTTGATTTTAGCTATTATTTAATAATGTACATGCTTCCACTTTCCATTATGTTGTATCCCAGCTCAACACAGGGCTTTTGGCCTCATCGAGTTAGGGATACGTTATTATTATTATTTTGTAATATACAAGTATATGTAAAAAAAAAATTAGAAACATCACAAAATGACGGCATGACAAAAAAACAAACAATCAAACAAACAAACCATCACGCCGTTTCCCCGTAGGGGTAGGCAGAGAGGATAGAACGCCACATCACTCTATCTTTGCATACAGTCCTCGCTTCCTCTACATTCATACATCTTCTCATGCACGCACGCCGATTATTCTTACTCTCGACATGTCCGTCTTCAAGTATGTTATTGACTTGATCGTGCTATGTCTTTCTCGGCATTCCTCGTTTTCTGCATTCATCAACGTTCGCATCGTAGATCCTTTTAGCCGTTCTTTCGCTGTCCATTTGCTCTACATGTCCAAACCAACGCAGCACCCCTTTCTTGATTCTGTCGATAATTCATGTCTCAGCCTTACACAGTTCACGGATCTCGACATTTGTGCACCTATCATACATCGTTTTACCACACATTCACCTGAGGGGTCGCATTTCTACAGCATTTAACCTTCTTTCATCATAATTCTTCCAATTTCATACTTCGCTCCCATACATTAGAGTTGGCACTAGAACTCCATTGGGAACTGCTAGTTTAGCCTCCTGCGATAAACATTTGTTCACGAAATTAGATTTCAGTACACCGTTTACCCTGTTCCCGGCACTCACTCTCCTTTCAATATCTTTCTCGATCTTTCCATCCCTAGTAAACATACTTCCCAGATACATAAATTTTTCTACCTGATTCAGAATATCACCGTTCACACTGATCTCACGTTTAGTTATATTATCAGCCCTTTCAAAAACCATCACTTTCGACGGCAATAGAAAGTAAAATATTATATTAATTATGAGTTTTAGTAAAAAACAGACGATAAAAGGCAATATATATTTTATCAAGGATGAGAACTTAAGCATGTATTTCACTGAAATCCCCTAACAGACTGCAAACATTTTTTTTTTTAATTGTACTAACCTAGGTAAAAATCTGGCAAGTAAAATTTTTCATTCTCAAGGCACTCTCTTAATACCCATGCGCAATTCCTCTTTCTTCTCTAACTCATATAGTGTCCATGCGGCTCGACTGTGGAATCATCTCCCATCCACCATCAAAGATGTTACTACATTATCTCTGTTTAAATCACGTCTGAAGAAACATCTCCTTTCTCTTCCTTAATCTCTCCTCCTTCCCTTTTTCCTTTTTCCTCTTTTTTCCTTTTTCCCATTGAGAAATAGTTTTCATTTAAGATAATTTATAAACAAATACGTTTATTTCTATTTTCATATATTTTTAACTTTTTAATCTTTTTTTTCTATTGAATATGTTCTGTAACTTGAATTATAAAAATAAAACTTTTATTTCGTTGGTTGTTTGGAAGAAATTGCCATTTGGCAATAAGCCCGCCAATGTACAAATAACATTATGTACAAAAAGTTAAATAAATAAAATTACAGTGAAAAAAAATCTGAAATGAGGGGTTTTACCGCAATATGTACAGGTAATAAATTAGCGTATTTTGCGGACCTTGAAACGCATCGGACCATAAGAGGCAACTCATTTTTTTGTTTAATTTTCACACTAAAAAAGTGCCTCTTATGGTCTGAAAAATACGATTTACATGGGCTATGTATAGCGTGTGAGCTCGCCAATATATGACAGTAAAATTTTTATTGTCTTTGAATTTCCTAGAGTTTTAACCATCGAAAAAAAAGAAGATTGCAAATAAAATCAACAGACAATGGAAATTTGATGTGTATTATTTTAAAAGATTGTTTATAACAGAAAAATACATAGAGAAATATGCATTTTTATTTTTTGTAATAAAAACAGTCTAGTAAATTCGAATAAATAAAAATACGCTTTATATTAACAATATTAATTAAAATGCAAAAATAACATTAAATACTTGAAAAATAAATATTACTGAGTGTTACAAACATAATTTAAAAAACGGATAGCGATTAAAAGTAAAAACTATCTTTAGTTTAATTCTTATAGCGATAAATACATAAACATTATAAAACAGGAGTTATACAAATACAAAAATAATATTGTAACTAGGCGGCTACCTACACGGTTAAATTTCGAAACACCACGCAATTTCTTATCTCGGCTACGCTATGTAAAATGAAAAAAAATATTTAAATTAATAATTTCATCACGTCATGAAGTCGCCCCTGGGTAGCGCCTGCTAACGTCAATCAACAAAAACATCCTCGTTTTAATTACAATATTTCGGCTACGCCATGAATCTCTTTTTTAAAATAATTTCTCACGTCACAAAGTCGTCCCTGGGTAGCGCCTGCTAACGTCAATCAACAAAAACATCCTCGTTTTTTTAACAGTATTTCGGCTACGCCATGAATTTCTTATAAAAAATGACAAAACGTCACAAAGCCACTCTCTGAGTGTCGCTACTGACATCATTTACAAAAACATAATTATTTGTGCTTTTTTCAGGTACGCAACATTTTTTTTAAATACACCTACCTAACCGATAAAATACTATTAGTAATTAAACCAAGGTGTGCTTTAAAGTTCCGTATGGCCAAATAATATTATTTATTATTAGAATATTATTGACATGTAGTTCAAGCATTGCTGCATTCACGTTGCTTTACTTCTGAGAGCTCAACTGCTATGTTTTTCTATGGTTATGTTAATGTCATCTGTCATGTATTGGCGAGCTCACAGGCTATACATACGCCATTTACATTTCCCAAGTCACCACAAATGAATAAATTGAACAAATTTTATCAAACATTAAAGATCAATCGGCTGCAGGATATGGCTTAAAATTGATCAGAAACAAATATCTAAGCTCTTAATGCACATTATAAACCTCAGTGTAAATACTGAAATATTTCCATCAAATTTATCATATTTTAGCCAGAGCTGTATTTTTATCTACTGGACATTGAAATGGACTTGAGATATAATTTATTTATATTAATTCAATAATTTTAGGCTTGATCGAGATAAAAATCATAGAATTTAACTAAAAATTATAATTATTCAAAAAATTAAAGTAGGTAACAAGAAAGTCTAACCAAAAATGTGGCCAAATTTCTAACGTGTTTACTCTTGTTACTTTTTAAGCTTGTTTAACACCACGTGTCCTGCTCACGAAATTCTGATTGGAAAAATAAATAATTTATGAAAAACGTCAAACGTCATCAGCAGCCTTACCACAATTTCAATTTGATTTTTTCGTACCTATTACGAAAATTGCGTAACGAAAAATTTTGAACAGGGTTTAAAAAACAATTACTCTTTTCTTATTTCCATAATAATTTATAATAAAGTGTTACGAGTCAATGCCGATTCAATTAATAATACTCTTCTCTTTAGCTTTCACGTTTTATTTGCAATAATCAAAAATATTTAATTACCTTCTTAATATAAAAAAAAACATTTTATGTTTTTTGAGAGTTATTTTGCTACAGCTACATTTAAAAGTCAATTTTTTCAATTATTTTGCTTACGGCAAGCAAACTGGATATCCTTCACCGCTCTCATATCATTGGCTGGTTTATATGAATCAGTGGCGTCGTTCAAAGTAGTGTGTTTTTTTTTTCGTACATTTTCAAGAAACTTTGCCGAACAATTTAATGCTTTAATTTTTACCGCGCGCAAGAAAAAACTTTTTGTATCTAATTTCCCGTAGGGCTGAAGTTCCTCATTGTCCTGAACAAAAAAAATACAAAACTTAAGTTACGCTTTTACTCGTTTTAATATCACTCCATATATTTTCTGAATTTGCCATTGCACTTCTAACACGTCGATTAAAAGTTCTTAACCAACACTCATTCATGAGAATTTTTTTATCACGTCGTCGTCGCGTCGATAATTACCTGCAAGTGCGGCCATTGTGATTGAGCTGAAGTTAGTATTTTGATTTCAAGGTTGAAGCTGCTACTGTCCGCCATACAAGAAGCGAGATATTTTAGTTCATGGACAACCTCAAGATCAGTTAAAGTATTTGTCCTGGTGACTTGATGATTACAATCTACCATGAGTGTTTTGCTTTTCGCTTTGTTAATCACCAGATCCATTTTTCTGCTCTCTCTCAAATGTTGATAGAAGTTCAGCCATTTTGAATTTGGATTTAGCATACCGTGTTGTATCATCTGCAATTCTTAGATAAGTTAAAAGTTTTTCAACCCATTTTTTCACCACTAATCCAGTTAACAAGTTCTCTTATTATAATATTTTCTATGTCATTGTATTTAATCAATTATTTCTGTTATATTGTGATTAAATTTAATAAATTAATAATAATTTGAATATCAAGCTTTTTGTACACCCATCATAAGAAGAGGTATTCATTAAGAAGACTAGAGGGTGATATTATCCTCACATCGTTTCTGCTAACAAAGTTATTACATTAGACGCCTTTGGGGACCAAAGAAAATTATTTTAACAATCCCACTTGCTTTGTTCACATGATTGCTCAGTGCCTGTTATTGTTGGGTTACTGAAATTAGTGACACAAAATAATTAATAAACTTTGACACTTTATTACTTAAAATTTATTGGTTTTTTCCTTTAAAGAGTCCTTAAAAGTCAAAACCATAGCATTTGCATCTATTTACAAGTGATTGAATAAGAACTAGCATTTTAATTCGTAATTAATTTAATTAAATCCTTTTACTGTGACTTGATTTAATTGATCAAGTTAATAACCTTTACATGAGTGGTGCTACAAGCATGACGAACCGAATTTATCTTTTGCTGGCGTGAATGAGTAATAATAATGTAATTTAATGTTATTTAATTTATGAAAACACTGTAATGGACATATTTGTTTATTATGTAAGCAGTTTGAAAGGCCAGACATATTGCTTTAACTCATTTACGTCCTCTGTCCCCATTTAAGGACACTACTTACGAGGCTTAGAATGTGCTTTTTTAACGTTTTATTGTAAAAAAAAATTATTAGCTCTTTAGCATAGATATCACTGAAAATTACAATGTGCCGAAAATGACAATGACTTGCTCAAATTTGACATTTATCCGCGGATAACTTCATTGCAGTTGCAGCGTCTACCGGTGAGTTATTGTTTGAATTGCTTTTTCACATAATTCTATTAAAATGTTGAATATTTTTTTTTTCGAAATTTTACTAAAAACATAAACAAAACTCGTGTACAAACTGTCTTACATATAAAACATCCTTCAATAATCTATATCGATGTCTCCGTCAAATTTTATATTGCCGTCCTTTTTTGGGGACAATAAGCTCATTGGTACTACACTTTTACAATTAAGTGTAGTTAACAATATTTTGAGTTTTTCTGGACTGACTGGATTCAACTCCCTGGGGAGCTGTTCATATTAACATATTACAACAGAGATAAAGAACATTTAAGGAAAGATAATATAGAAGTCTAGGCATCTACAGGGCTTATGACCTGTCAATGGCTGGTTTAAGTGGCCACTTTACACACTGTGTAACATTCACCATTCTGCCCATATTTGAACATCTATATTCCTTTCATCTGTTGATGTTTGTGAAGTTAAAGAGCTGAAACCTTTATATATGCAGGTGAGATTCAAAGAAGTGAGGTTGAAAGGGGCAGTGAAAATGGTAGAGTTAAATTAAATTAAAATCGCGATTTACGAGATCGCAATTTTAAAAGAGTAACTCGTTTATTGGCGAAAAAAACTTTTTTTTGGATGAGCGAAACCCATAGGAAGACCCGCGGTCTTTAAAACGGTTTTTCAGGTATATAGAGGGAGTACATTCACTGTTTGTAATATGTTACTCAGAACTGTGTTCTTTATTCCGGCCGGAAACAGTATACGTTAGACACCAGGTCTGGGGAAACTTTTCGAATGAAGGGCCGCATTAGAAATTAAAAATGAACGGCGGGCTGCATGTAAAATGCTTTGTACTTCTTCTTCTTTTCCACATCCGCTCCTAAGTAGAGCATGTGAACATCGTCAGTTGTCTCCAAGAGACACTATCGCCAGCCAGCATTTTTGCTTCTTCCCACGTCAATCCAGCGTCCTTAATTCCGCTGAATAAAGTCTAAAGATCGTCATTGACGGCCTTCCAGGACGGCGTGAGCCTGCAGATTCAGCACGTGTCCAAGCCAGGTCCACCGCCGCATCCTCAAGACGCTCGTTATAGGAGGCTGCTGTGTCCGTTCTCGGACTTCAATGTTAGTTATAAAATCGAGCCACCTTATACCTAATATTCTACTCAGAAGTTTGGTATTTTGAGCTTTGGTAAGGTGCCAAAATTAGCACCCATATAGGAGTACTGGCATTATACAAGAGTTGAATAAGCGGCATTTTGTTTTGACCGAGTATAGACTAGAATGTTTAAAATGCTTTCTACAGGTAAACATTATTTATTGTCATAAAAAGGAATCTCAGTATATTTTCATTTTTTTTCTAATGACCAACAATTTAATTAGAAGAATGGAACTAGTTTATTTGTTTTTTTTTTACATTCCTGGTGTTTATTTTGTAGTAATGAAAGATTAAGTGAACGGAAACAGTGCATTTTTAATTGTTTTTATTCCTAATGAAAAAACATAATAACAATAACACATCATGTCATCGTGATGTATTTTTTAAATGTTGTCGATTTCTCTCTTTTCTGTTTCCCGCCCTAATTTTTATAGAATTTTATTTTTAGGTATATTGGTGGTTTTATTAAAGGTGTTACTTTTAAATTTTTAATACGTATGAGAAATAAAACGAAAATCTTACCAAGATGTGCATATTAATTCATTAATTCGATACCAGCCTTCAATAGGAAATGAAAAATAAAAGAAGAGAAAGAGGAGAGTTATAGGGAGATAAATGGAATTTTCTTAGACGCGAATGTAATCTCTTACAGTACAGTATTTAAAAAATACATTTTTTTTAGTTTGTATCGAATTGCTGACGTATTATTTTCAAATTCTCTGCTTTTCATTAGCGCTTGAAAATTTTCATAATTGCGTAAATATTTGACATTTTCCCGAAATTTGCATCTCGCGCGACATTTATAAATCCCTGGCAAACGGATTCATGAGTAAATAAAATCTAAATTGATAAAACTTTCTTCATATTCCTCGAGATACCCAAAATGTTTTATTCATTAGCGTCTGTCTACCTACCCTTACAGAAATTGTTTAATAATACCGAGCGAGGATTTTATACGACTTACGAGCAAGTGCTAACACTATAATAACATCGTTACATTAATAAACTCCATTTAGTGGTAAATTATGAAATCTAATGTAGGTACGTGCATAATAAACATATTAATTTTGCAGATAATATCAGAACTTATTAATAAGAACGCTATTTTAGAGAATCTGAAGAGTGAGTCAAAAGTACAACTTTCTCTGTTCTTCATCATCATAATTTCTGTTTTTGCACCCAGTGGCGTAGAGGGCACTGGATTTGTACACCAAATTCACCATGTTTCGATCATCTGCTACATGACGATACGGGAATCTGTCTTACGCCTCAGAGGCTAGTTCAGGAACATTAAAAGCCCTCACCAATTTCGAGGTGTTGTAGCTTCTTTACCGATCCGTTCATTGCAAAAACAATTAACCTATAATGAACAAATTATTACTTTTTTATTATTATTACTAAATTATATTTTTTTATACTGCATTCTTAAGTAACAAGACAGTTTTTGGCAGAAATCACAAACTTGAGTTAAAAACATCTATTTTAAAAAGAAGAAACGTTTTTCTTCGTCCGATTTACCCTTATGTTTCAATTTTGATGGACATTTTTAAAGAGTTGTAAATATCCCACTATCAAAAAAACAGAATCAAGTTGTGGTAGAGAGGGGTGTGAACCTCAGACTTTTGATCCATGATTTCAAGATACTAGCCACAGAAATACAAGCCGATTCTGTAAGGTAACGTTCTACAGTTAATTCCGAACCATTTGATATGAATCAAAAAGCAGTAATAAAATATTTCAGTTTGAAAAACGATATAATGTTTACTTGAGTTTTAACGTGTTTTAAGCAATAACACAGTGCAGAT